>NC_056745.1:594226425-594276425 GCF_019279795.1 Protopterus annectens
ATCCCTCTGCACAAAGGTGGGCCATCTACAGACCCTGGAAACTGCAGACCCATAAGTCTCACTAGTCTTATATGTAAAGCCATGGAAAGAATTATCATGGAGATAATCAATAGAGATATAGTAAACCTCCAGACACTGGACTCAACCCACTTTGGTTTTGTCAAGGGCAGATCATGCCTACTCAACCTGGTGGACTTCTTTGAGAAGGTCTCCAAAGCAATGGATGAGGGCAAAATTGTTCACACTGCCTGTCTTAACCTGGCAAAGGCATTTGACACAGTACCCCACTCAGGCATTGTTGACAAACTCAAGAGATTAGGTACAAAGCCTTATGTCACCCAGTGGATATTCAACTGGCTCACAAACAGGACACAGGAAGTTAGAATTGGGGAGTCCACCTCTACAAAGAGGCTATTCACAAGTACAGCCCCTCAGGAATCAGTCCTTGGACAGCTCCTTTTTGGCATTTACTTCTCAGAAGTCAAGGCCAGTGTCAGTGGTCTCTGGCTGACTAAATTTGCAGATGATCGCAAATTAGGAGCTGTCATTGAATCTCACATTGACACAAATCTTCTCCAGGAGGAGCTGACACAGACAAACAACTGGTGTTAGTATCATGGACTAAAACTAAATGCCAAGAAATGCAAAATAGTATTTTTTGGGAAGTCATCCATCCTGGTAACTATTGACCCAGTAGTCAGGTACTTAGCGACACACATAGATAGTAATCTAGCCTTTGATCATCATGTGTCTACAGTAGTGAGGAAATCATTCTATGTTGCACAACTTATAAACAAAGGTATGGCATCTAAGTCCAAGGAAGTCATTGTTCCATTGTATTCATCATTCATCAGATCTATCATTGAGTAGAATGCCCCCTTTGCTATGTACCTAACCAGGCATATCCAACAACTGGAATGTCAACAGAGGTTCCTCACTAAAAGAATACAGAGCATAAGTAATATGTCCTATGCAGACCGCCTCAAGGTCCTATCCCTGTATTCTGTCTCCTACAGGCTTTTGAAGGGAGATCTATGCCTGGTGTACAGGGCATTGTCAGACTTCACTCTGATGGACCTCCTGCATATCCACGAAACAAAGAGCACCAGAATTACCTGTTCTAAAGACTTAAACCTTGCCTGTGATATAAATAGGACCTGCTGCAGAGATAGGTATATGTCTGAGAGATTACCCCATCTATCAAACAGGCTCCCCATGCATGTGAAGCAGAGTTCCTCCCTAATCCAATTCAAGCGCAACTTGGACAATTGGATGGGAAACTGGAAATTCATCCCTGGTTTGGCACCTATGTCTCTGATGTAAACAAGTAACCTGTAAATGGTTCACCTCCCAGGCCCATGCTTACACTTATCAAGGGTATCAGAACTTGTCAGAGATTTGGGATGCATGGCTAGGCTTAAAAAGACCCTTGTGGTCGCTAGCCTAGTAAACACGTATGAAGCTATAAGTATGCATCGGTACCTAGTTAAATTTATTGATCGGTATTTCGTGTATGGCCTTGTCAAATCTATATAAATTACATCACAGCATAATTTTTCATTCACAGCTGTCATTATATTGTTATAGTACATCATGTTGCAGGTGGTACTTGATCTATTTTCAGTATATGCATGCGGATATATGCTTTCAAACCCTAACCTTTACAATTCTGATAATGACTTATACAATATTACATACAGAAGCAAATGTGTAATTGATATGTGAAACAGGTTAATACTAGTATAGCACACAAAGAGTCACAGTCTGTAAAACAATACTTTTTACTCCTTAACATGCAAAATATCTGGATATCTCAGGATTAGAGCCCTAAACAGCATTACACATGCTACCTGCCTTAGTCCTTTGAGCCAAAGAAGCTGCTTGACAGACATAAGATCATTCATCACACCATCACCTGCATAAATATGTACTTTTCTATTCCCAGTTACCTAACACATACAATGTAAGTTCAAATTGTACATTACTGTCCTGATGCTGCGTGGCATACTAACTGTGTGAAATGGTCATACAGCATAGACGATTTATTGTTATGACAGTTACGAGGGGACACTACTGAGGGGTGGGAGAACAAAAGCCCATGTTCTGCTAGGACACACAATTGTCTATCATTTAACCTCACTTTCTAACATGTCACTTGAATAATGTACCAGTAATCTGTTGCAGTAGGACTGCATGAATATTCCATGCATGAGGCCTACTGAATACAATTGGTGACATGTCAGTGGAATGGATGTCTGTAATCTCAAGTGGATTGTAATTTCTGTCCAAATAGCCCAGTATAGTTGCCTGCATAATGTACCCAGTCATTAGCTACAATGACATAACATAACAATACACTATACTACTGTGTAGGTTATGGATTACTTTGCATATGCAGCAGTTGACAAAACTGTATTTCAGGGCTGACTCTGTCTGATGCAAGCAGTACACAGCCAATACATGGATAGGTACAGGATGTGCAATTTGGCTGGCCTCAATTTTAATAGCTGTATGTGAATATGAGTAAGGTGCCAGTGAATATGTTATGCATTGTCTCTTAGCCAAAGCCAGGGCATACTGTGCACACTTACATCTGCCTACAGGGATATCAGTAGGGGGTTCCTCCTCTAAGTTGTCCTGTGGCTGTGGCTGTGGTGACCTAGCCATTGGTGGGGGCTGTGTATCCCTTTGCTTTGCTGATCCTGCTGCAGATGTGTCCACAAGATCAGATTGTGTACCATAGCACATACTGTGAATATCTGTGCACATGTGGCTGGAGTATATTGCAACACAATTTTAAGTTTTTTGTACTTGAAATCCTAGCCATGAGCATAAGAGGAGGTGATTTTAGGCCGTTTACTAAGAGAAGAGAACAAGAATGGATAGTATGCCTCAGATACCCTGAAAGATGCCCTGGTATTAATGAGCATGTCTCTTTAAAACCTGTCCCGAATTCTCGACCACTTTTACACTGATGTTTTATATAATAATTTTCACCTTTTAGAATTTATTAATGAATTTGTAGTGGAATTATTGTAAATAGTTATATTTTTGTCTGCTAGTGTTTGTAACTAAGAATATAGTTTTTTGTAAAGAAAATGTTTACTTTATATTTCTAATATGATTTGATTTCTTAGACAGCTTAATCAGGATTTTAAATTAATGTAAGTGTTTTTATCAGGACTGAAGAAGCAGTCTAATGACTGTGAAAGTTCTTACGAACAGTACTTGTTTTTCTTTTTGTTTTTATTTTATTAAATTTTCTGACACTGTCAGCTGTGGCACTCACCTAGTTTTTTCATTTTTTCCTGTACTGCAAGGCTCCACCAGATATATCGAGGCAACAGAACCCTTTCTTCAGTAGCGCAAACACATGCTCTATGATGTTGGTAGTTTGTACGTGTTCCTCATTATAGTGTTCTTCCATGGGTGTGTGTGCATTTCTGATGGATGTCATCATCCATGGTTCCAGGGCATAGTCAGCATCCCCCAGTAAATGCCCATGTGGGATGTCGCCCCAGCAAACATTCGGTACAGCTGTGATGTGTGGGAGATATGAGAGTTGTGATAACTGCCAGAGTTGCCAGCACACACATTCATGATAATTCCCTGGGCATTGCACACAACTTGGCAGTTGATGGAGTGGTATCCCTTGTGGTTAATGTAGATTTTACCCTGCTCACCCGGTGGTGCCATGATGTGCACATGTGTGCAATCTATGGCACCCAGTACTTCAGAGTAATGTGTTACGTGGCAGAAGTGTTGCATATTGCTGGCCCTCACATCAGGGTCAAGGGGAAAGGATATGTGCTCGTTGTCATGTGGGAGCATAGCATCCAGAAATTGGTGGAGTATTCTGGATGCAGATACCTGTGACACCCCTATCATGTCCCCAGTTGGTCTTTGAAAATTACCTGCAGTTAGTATCTTAAGGGCTACACATACGGCAGTTTCCAGTTAGATGGGTTCCCTTCTGTTAACCCTGGCTCTGAGTTCAGGGCAGCAGAGCTCATTGAGCTCTTGTAATATTTATCTGTCCACCCTGTAGCACTCTACAATCTCCAGCTCATGTACCTCCTGGAAGGTTACCCTGGACCTGGACACTCTTCTTCTCCTTGACCTAGGCCTATTGTCAGCAGCACAAGCAGCAATGACTTCAGCATCTAGCACATACAGATGTAGAATAGCTGCAGCAGCCCCCAGCATTATCTCAGTTAAAATGTCCAAGTCTCTACTCCAATGGTTCAGAGTGTTGAGGGAAAATCAGAATAAAGGGTGTATGCATACTTTATACAGTTCTGCTGTAGGTCCTCCATGTAGGATTGGCTAATTATGATGCAGTTCACCTGCCCAGGATGCAATTGACATGATTTAAAGGCCCTACTTTATTGCACAATATATTGAATATATCCCGTTTTAACTGATAGATGCCTACATCATCACTGTCATGTGAGTAGTCTGTTTACGTTAACATGCTACGCTATGCGGTGCACAGTGCAAACATGCTCACTGAGCAATAAAAATCCTAAAAGTAACAGGACACACCCTCTGATGTCATCCACATCCAGTGGGAATATCAACACCATGTAGGAGCTTACACGAAGTGGATATGCCGACACGGTTGCTCCTTTTAGTGATTCAATAAATGCACCTCGTTTGCATACATATTCATGCTAACAGCCTGGAAACTAATACCAAAATCAAACCCAGAAAGGCAAGCACAGTGCAGAACAGAAGTAGAAATCCACAAAACAATTTATTCTCCACAAAATAAGCGCTATCGTCCCAAAGTTAAAATTACAGGAACTTCATCAGATACAACTTAAAACAGCAAAAGCAGTTTAAATCCAAAACACAGTGACATCATTTCCTTTCTCAGGGCAGTGAGCAATGCTTACTCAAACCACACCCCCTTGACACACAAACACAGACCAAGCACACAGCCCAGCTCAGAATACATATAAAATTCAATTGTGAGCATAAACTAGGCTTTAAATGATTCATGAGAAAAAATAAAACTGTAAAAATATCTTATAAAAATACATATGTATATCTAAATAAAGCAATTAATCCTATTTGTACGCTAACTTTACCTTTCCAGTGCTTTAACTTTAAGAGACTAGAAATGGAGACACTATCATTAAGTCCTGGCCAAGACAAAGAATTTAAATGCAGCTGCCAGGATAATTCTCTTTACCAGAATATAAGGCCATGGCCCCACCTCTTTCAGACACAGATAAAATATCTACTATAATAAACTTGCAAGTATGTCCTACATTCAGTGAAATATGTTTAGCTAAGGCATTTGTTTCACAAGCATCAGGAATATTATGAACATGTTTACTTATCCTATTTTTCAGTTTCCATTCCATCTTCCCCACATAGAAACAGTTATAGTCCATACATAATGCAAGGTAGACTAACCTTTCAGTAGTACAACTACATCTACCAGGAATTCTTATTTCCATCTTGTTAGCAATACATTCACTCCCTTCCAAAATATAGGGACAAAACTTACATCAACAACATTTAAACATATGTCCAGCAGTGGTTTGAGATTGTTGATGTTCAAAAAGGTATTTCAAATTAAAACCTTTACTATAAATTCAAGAGGGGTTATCTACCACTAATTCTCTTAAATCGTTGTCATTACTAATAAAGTGTCAGTTTTTAACAATAATGTTTTTAATAACAAAAAAAATCATTTGAAAACATTGTAGAAAAACTGGACTGATAGTTAATACTCTCCCTCTGTTGTGGTGTTTGTTCAACACTAGGATAGGACTTGGTTGTATCTAAATTCTCATGTACTTTGGCCCTTAAAATTGGAAAAAGTGGCCATTGTGCCTTTTTTCCTTAACTTCATCCATGATTTCATTTAATAAGATGTCAGGGTAGCCTATTTTGGCAAACATGTTCTTCATATTAACACATTCATCAATAATGGCTTGCCATAACTCACCATATGGGCTGCCCTAACAAATTGACCTTTCACAACCACCCGTTTTTGTGTTAATGGGTGGTAGCTACTAAAATGGAGGAAACTATTTGAATATTTTTTTTACAATAAATTTCAGCCACAAATCCCCTATTTGCCTTTTTTAACAACACATCTAGGTAAGAAATCTCATCCTCTCTTATGGAATGAATAAATTTCAAGAAGGTAGTAGTAGAATTAATGTAGTCTAAGAATGGTTCCACTTGGTCCCTCGGTCCTTTCCACAAGGTAAAAATGTTGTCAAGGAAATGTGTATAAAAGTGGCAATAAAGAAAGTCCTTCAGAAATCTATTTTCCCATTCCAACATGACTATATTGGCATATTGGCCCCCACAAGAGGAGCCCATTGCCACACCTTGGACTTGCAAGCAGTACTCTTTTTTAAATAAAATAAAATTGTTTCTGAGTACCATGTCCAAAAGCTGTTCATTCATATTAATTTTATCTTGTGGGACATTTTTCCTATGTATATATTCACAAAACCACTGTACCCCTGTCTCATGGGGTATAACGGTATATAAATCTACCACATCCCCAGTAATAAACAAATATTCACTCTCATATTCAATATTATCATTTTGTCTCAGGAAGTCCCAAGAGTCTACACACAAGTGGGATTCATTAATTAATAATGATTTTAATTGCAAATCCAAGAGTTTTGCCAAATGGTGGGTAATTGAACCCCTTGCATCCACAACTGGATGCATAGGAGGTGGCTCAATACACTTGTGTAGCTTTTGGACCCCAAAAATTACTGGGGTGACTGGAAACTCCACAGTTAAGAAGTGTAATTCATGGATGTCAATTAAGTGGTCAATAAATAAGTCTTGTAGGAACCCTTTAATCCTTCTGTTTAATTTAACAAACTCTTACAGTAGGTCTGTGTTTCCAAAATTAATCTCATTTTCATAACATAATCACTTTTATTCATGATAGCAACCACACCCCCCTTATCTGGTTTCATAATTCTTATCCCCACAGCCTGTTTTAGAAATGCCAATTGTGTACTTTCATCGTGACTTAAGTTACTCACATTTAACCTTCTGTTCTTATTCATACATAAATTCCTAATATCTAATTCACAGACTTTTTCAAAAATTTCCAATGTAGGGTGAATGGAGGGGCTAAAAGTACTTGAAATTTTAAAGGGGTCAGTAACATGTTCCACATTATGAAACATAACATTACAATTTTACTTCCTAGTATATTGTTTTAAATCAAGCAAAGTTTGTACCAAATCAGCCAACTTACTAGGAAAAAAAATGAAGCCCTTAGCTAACAAATAACAAGCAGTTACATTCAAATTCATTTCAGAAAAATTGTATACTTTGAAGTCTCTAGCAGAATTAAATTCAACAGTAACAGGTGGCAACAAACAGACTTGTCTATAAGGGGTCATTTGTTCAATGTCAGTACCAACCATGTTGTTATAGTCTGTCTCCTCCTCTTCCATGAACCCCTGTTGTTGTTCTTCTTCCTGCACAGTCATGCTGATCCCCATTGGTAGTTGGTATACTGGGGGCACCCCTGAATGTTGTTCTGACCTTGCTGGTTCATAAGACACTCTGGCCGTCTCAATGGGGGGTAGTTCTCATCATCTAAAAAAATCATCATCCGTCTCCTCATTAGGAATGACAGTGGGATTGGAATTGTCTCCCAACCTTGCACTATTAACAAGTTTATTCTGATGCCATTCTTGTGATGTTGGGGGTGGGGGGTAGGCTATATTGGTACTATATTATTTTTTATCCCTCAACAATTTCTTTAGTTTTCTGTTCTTAATTTCATTAATTTGTTCATCAACTGAATGACAAATCCAACAATAGTCAAACTTATGGTAGTTAAACAAAGGATCCTGCACAATAGTTTTATCCAAAGCACTCACCTCTTTACTCATACTCTCAATTAATTGTTCATTGTGTTTGATAACAGTGTCCATATATTCAAACCCAAATTTATCAAACAAGTGCAATAGTAATTTTCAACAGAATATGGTCAAATTCACCTCACTAAGGCATGAATAACCAGTAGTTGCCCCTTCAGTTTGGGAATTCAATGTATTCCCATTGCTGAGCCATTCAGATAAACAAAGGACAACATTTGGGTTTACAGCAACATTTAGTGCTTCATGAATATTATTTGTAGTGACCTCATTCACTCTTAGCATCGGCCTCGAAGCCAGCTTGTAGCCAGATTCCCATTGTATTGTTCATTAAACCATGCAAATCCGAACACAAATTCTGAGTCTGTGTGCTAGAAACAGGGTGTGCTGTGAGCTGTGACAAAGATATCTGTTCAAGTCTGTCGAGCCATTGATTTAGTTGCTGGATAAGTATAGTTAGTTCTAGAGTTCTAAAGTGTTCCCCCAACAACAAATGAATCTCTGAGAGAACTAACTATACTCATCTAGCAACTAAATCAATGGCTTGACAGACATGAACAGATGTTTTTATCACAGCTCACAACACACCCTGTTTCTAGCACACAGACTCAAGAATATGTGTTTGGATTTGCATGGTTTAATAAACAAAACAGATGGGAATCTGGCTGCACAACTTGCTTTGAGGCCAGTGCTAAGAGTGAATGAGGTCAATACAAATAATATTCATGAACCACTAAATGTTGTTGTAAACCCAAGTGTTGTCCCTTGCTTAACTGAATGGATCAGCAACATGAATAAGTTGAATTTCCAAATTGAAGGGATAATTAATGGTTATTCATGCCTCAGTGACAACTGGGTGAATCTGACCATATTCTGTTGAAAATGAAAAAAACTACAGATGGACAATTCTTACTTTAAAGAATGTTTAAAGCTACAAGTGGTTCTAAAAGGACGTGGTACTACCCAATGGGTTTGGTTCCTGATTCAATGTTTCATAAGGAACTATTTCGATTTTTTGATAAATTTGGGTTCAAATATATGGACACTGTTATCAAACACAATGAACAAATAATTGAGAGTCTGAGTAAAGAGGTGAGTGCTTTGGATAAAACTATTGTGCAGGATCCTTTGTTTAGCAACCATAAGTTTGACTATTGTCGAATTTTTCGTTCAATTGATGAACAAATGAATGTAATCAAGAACAGAAAATTAAAGAAATTGTTGAGGGATGAAAAAGAATATAGTACCAACATAGCCTACCCCAACACCACCATCACAAGAATGGCATCAGAATAAACTTGTTAATAATGCAAGGCTGGGAAACAATTCCAATCCTACTGTCATTTCAAATGAGGAGATGGACAACGATTTTTTAGACGACGAGAACTACCCCCCTTGAGATGGTCAGAGTGTCTTATGAACCAACAAAGTTGGAACAACATTCAGGGGTGCTGCCAGTATACCGACTACCAATGGGGATCAACACAACCAAGGAGGGGGAACAACAACAATAGGGGTTTGGGGACAGGGAGGAGATAGACTATAACAACATGGTTGCTATGGACATTGAACAAACGACCCCTTATGGACAAGTCGGTTTATTGCTACCTGTTACTGTTGAATTTAATTCTGCTAGAGACTTCAAAATATACAATTTTTCTGAAATGAATTTGAATGTAACTGCTTGTGATTTGTTAGCTAAGGGCTTCACCTTTATTCCTAGTAAGTCGGCTGACTTAATACAAACTTTGCTTGATTTAAAACAATATACTAGGAAGTTAAATGTTAATGTTATGTTTCATAATTTAGAAAATGTACATGACCCCTTTAAAATTTCAAGTACATTTACCCCCCCCCCTCCCATTCACCCCACATTGGAAATTTTTGAAAAAGTCTGTGAATTAAATATTAGGAATTTATGTATGAATAAGAACAGAAGGTTACATGTGAGTAACTTAAGTCATGATGAACGTATAGAATTGACAATTCTAAAACAGGCTGTGGGGATAAGAATTATGAAACCAGATAAGGGGGGTGTTATCATGAATAAAAGTGATTATGTTATGAAAATTAGATCACTTTTGGAGACACAGACCTACTGTAAGAGTTTGTTAAATGAAATGAACAGTGTCTACAGAAGGATTAAAGGGTTCCTACAAGACTTATATATTGACAGCTTAATTGACATCCATGAATTACACTTCTTAAATGTGGAGTTTCCAGTCATCCCAGTAATGTTTGGGGTCCCAAAGCTACACAAGTGTATTGAGCAACCTCCTATGCATCCAGTTGTGGATGCAAGGGGTTCAATTACCCATCCTTTGGCAAAACTCTTGGATTTACAATTAAAATTATTATAAATTAATAAACCCCACTTGTGTGTACACTCTTGGGACTACCTGAGACAAGTTGATAATATTGAATATGATAGTGAATTTTTGTTTATTACTGGGGATGTGGTAGATTTATATAGCATTATACCTCACTTGACAGGGGTATGTGGTTTTACGAATATCTACATAGGAAACATGTCCCACAAGATAAAATTAATATGCATGAACATATTTTGGACATGGTACTCAGAAATAATTTTATTCTATTTGAAAAAGAGTAGTACTTGCAAGTCTGAGGTGTGGCAATGGGCTCCTCTTGTGAGGGCTTATATGCCAATATAGTCATGTTGGAATGGGAAAATAGATTTCTGAAGGATTCACCATTCTTTCTTTATTGCCAATTTTATACCCGTTTCCTTGATGACATTTTTATCTTATAGAAAGGACCGAGGGACCAAATTGAAACATCATTAGACTACATTAGTACTACTACTACTACCTTCTTGAAATTTACTCATTCCATAAGTGAGGGTGAAATTTCCTACCTAGACGTGTAGTTAAAAAAGGAGAATAGTGGATTTGTGGTTGAACTTTATCGTACAAACATATTCAAATAGTTTCCTCCATTTTGGTAGCAACCACCCATTAACACAAAAAATGGGCAGTTATGAAAGGACAGTTTGTTAGGGCAGCCCATATGATGAGTTTATGGCAAGCCTTTATTGATGAATGTGTGAATCTGAAGAACATGTTTACCAAAAGAGGCTACCCTGACATCTTATTAAATGAAATCATGGATGAAGTTTAGGAAAAAAGGCACAATGGCCACTTTTTATCAATTTTAAGGGTCAAAGTACATGAGAATTTAGATACGACCGAGGTCATCATATCAAACAATAATAATGATGGTCCTACTATACCATAAACAGAACAAATTACAGCAGCTTTCCCCAGTGTTGAACAAACACCACAACAGAGGGATAGTATTAACTATCAGTCCAGTTTTTCTGCAATGTTTTCAAATGTTGTTTTGTTATTAAAAACATTCTTGTTAAAAACTGGCACTTTATTAATCGTGACAAAGGTTTAAGAGAATTGGTGGGAGATAGCTCCTTACATTTATAGGAAATGTTTTAATTTGAAATACCTTTTTGAACATCAACCATCTCGAACCACTGTTGGACATATGTCTAAATATGGTCGATGTAAGTTTTGTCCCTATAATTTTTGGAAGGGAGTGAATATATTGTTAACAAGATGAAAATAAGAATTCCTGGTAGATGTAATTGTACTACTGAAAGCTTATTTATGGACTGTAACTGTTTCTGGAAGAAGGAATGGAAACTGAAAAATAGGATAAGTGAACATGTTAATAATATTCATGATATTTGTGAAACAAATGCCTTAGCTAAACATATTTCACTGAATGTAGGACATACTTTCAAGTATATTATATTAGATATTTTATCTGTGTCTGAAAGAGGGGGGCATGGCCTTATATTCTGGAAAAGAGAAAGTTATCCTGGCAGCTGCATTTAAATTCTTTGTCTTGGCCAGGACTTAATGATAGTCTCTCCATTTCTAGTCTCTTAAAGTTAAAAGCACTGGAAAGGTAAAGTTAGAGTACAAATAGGATTAATTGCTTTATTTAGATATACATATGTACTTTTTATAAGATAGTTTTACATTTTTATTTTTTTCTCATGGATCATTTAAAGCCTAATTTATTCTCAAAATTGCATTTTATATGTATTCTGAGCTGGGTTGTGTGCTTGTTCTGTGTTTGTGTCAAGGGGGTGTGATTTGAGTAAACAGTGCTCACTGCCCTGAGAAAGGAAATTATGTCACTGTGCTTTAGGATTTAAAATGCTTTTTACTGTTTTAAATTGTATCTGATGAAGTTCCTGTAATTTTAACTTTGGGATGAAAATGCTTCTTTTGTGGAAAATAAACCATTTTGTGGATTTCTACTTCTGGTCTGCACTGTGTTTGCCAGCTTGGAAACTATATGGTTCTTAGCCATGTAAGCTGGGTAACAACATGAATGCACCATTCTATGGACCCAGTGCAAGGTTCTACAGTACATTTGTGTAAACTACATTGTAGATGTTATTCACAATTTTTTTTATTTTTCTAAGCATTTTTGCACACTGTGGCACATAGCGCAAACATGTGAAAATTATTTTAAAAAAGAATTATTAATGTTACATGTTTCTTTCCTTTTTCAGACATCCATGATGTATGTTTATGTTTAGCACATTTATGTATGTGATCTAACATTTTCAGGGGAGTTATGTCCATATTTGTGGACTTTTCCATTCCCTTCTGTCCATGTAGACTCCTGCATCTGGGAATGTTCTGCATACATTATGAACACAGAGTCTATACAGATGCCTTTCAGCTTGTTGGATCGCTCCACCTGGCTAATTTGCATAAGATTCACCTACCTATGTAGAAATTTGCATTGCACAAAAGTTTCCCTGTTTGCGGGTGCTTGTGTGCTGCTAAGCAACATTTACTGAATCCAAAAATGTTTGTGCTCATGTATGCATCATAGCACGGTATGTACATGAAAAAAAATCATGAGGCATACTGAATTCCCACCATTATCTTGTACTTTTTAACAAAACGTTAGCCTCCCATCATCCATTCCTCAATGTTCTGTTATTTATCTTCAAATGTTTAGTATGTTGACTAACCCCTCTTCAATACTCAGTAATATTTTTTCTTTTCTGAGATAAAAAAAGTTCTGACTTGCATGAATGTTTTTTAAAGAAGTACAATTTTCTTTGCTGTATAAAAACATATTCATTCCATGGGTAATTTTGTTTCTTACCTTCACATGTGGCATAAACTTCTCCATTAATGTAAATGATTTAAATGTTAAATTACAAAAACATTCTTGTCTTGGATTAATCAATTGTATCTGGGGTCTTGAAACTCAAAGAAACAGCTAAATTGTCTCAAACAAAAATTTCTGTCTATGAAAAAATTTATTTTTACTGGTAATCCTTAATGTTGGTCTGCTAGATTTTGTTATTTAAAGCTACTGAATTATTCGCTGCCATTACAGATGAATAAGACATCTGTGGAATATCTTTTATTTTATTTTGTTTTTACTATTCTCCATATTCATTACTGCCTTTCTAAATGTTTCTCATCCATAAAGGAAATTACTTTTTCTAACTGCTTACCAAACAGTTTATCTGCTGCTTCTCCACATAATAGTAAAGACTGCTAATTTGATCTTACTGCAACAACATAAATAACTTCTGCATTTGCATCCCTCAGACTGTAGCTCAGTCAACTGTAAATCTTATATCTCCAATTGTTGACTTGCAGTATTGAGACATCTCCATTTATTTCCTTATCTGATTTGGCTCCAACTTGAACATGACTGACACAACAGCACTACTTTCCTATTGTTTCTCTTTAGTTTCATTAATAACAAAACAGGAAAAATAACCTCATCCCTCTGATCCTGCTGCGAATCACTCTCAGTCATTGCATGAGTCTACCAAGCCACCTCTATAGTAGGAAATGGGAGACTTAACAGAAAAGAGTAGGGGAATTTCCTCAGGGCCTTAGCCAGTATGAATGGATATGCCTTGAAGTGTGACTGCTGGTCAAGAGGGACTAGCCTGATCAAAAAATGATAACTAAAAGTAAATAAAAATAAAGAGATATACTAATTCCATGGTTGTGCAACTGTAAAGAAAGTGAAAAAAAAAGTAATTCAGAGCTGCTGCTATAAAAGAAATGGCACAAACTTTACTGGAAATACTCATCCAGACTCTGCTACAGTTTTCTGTCAGGGAAAGGTTAGTTTGCTTTTTATTTGTTATATTTTGTATTACTTTATTGCCTTTTTTCTATTTTGTATACTGCGGTTTGTTTTCTTTACACTGTGGTTTACTTGTATTCTGCTTTTAACTACATATTAAAACTTAAAAAGATACCACAACTCTGTTTCTTGTGTGTCAGACAGAAATTAGAACAGGTCAATTAAGGAGTCACATATAAGTTAGAAGAGGTCAGTTAATGTTAATCATCTGTAAACTGAGGGGATGGAGCTAGGAGCTAAACCTTCTATTTAAGGGGTAAAATAAAACATTTCAGTTCTTTACTGGAAAGACTCACTGAGACTCTGCTACAGTTTGCTGTGAGGGAAAGGTTAGTTTGCTTTTTATTTGTTGTATTTTGTATTACTTTATTGCCTTTTTCTATTTTGTATACTGTGATTTGTTTTCTTTACACTGTGTTTTACTTGTATTCTGCTTTTAACTACATATTAAAACTTAAAAAGAGACCACAACTCTGTCTCTTGTGAGTCTGACAGAAATTAGAACAGGCCAGTTAAGGATTCACACATAAGTTAGAAGATGTCAGTTAAGGTTAATCATCTGTAAACAGAGGGTGTGGAGCTAGGAACTAAACATTCTATTTAAGGGGTAAAATAAAACTTTTCAGTGCTTTACTGTAAAGACTCACCCAGACTATGCTACAGTTTGCTGTGAGGGAAAGGTTAGTTGCTTTTTATTTATTGTATTTTGTATTACTTTATTGCCTTTTCTATTTTGTATACTGTGATTTGTTTTCTTTACACCGTGTATTACTTATATTCTGTTTTTAATTGCATATTAAAATTTGAAAAGAGACCACAACTCTGTCTCTTGTGAGTCAGACAGAAAATCTTCCCATACTCCCACATGGTCACTGTTGTGTTCTTAAACACCACTGCCTTTCTAGTTGCCTGGCCCTTATGTTAATTTGACCATGTATCTCATTTCCTCTCTGTTTTTACTGGCTGGTGTGAGTAAGCACAACATTAACATTTTGTGAAATCACTCCCCTTCAACTATTTAAATCTATTGGTTGTATTCCATAGTACCAGAATACAAAAGTGACCACCGCTTTCAATCTATCTTGCTGTTTTAAAATATTGACTCTCCACTAAAACTTAACTTTGTAGACAGGTAAAACTTAAGTTACCTACTTTCACATCTAACTCCTCTAGTGCACACTGCAGTGTTTAGGATAAACCCTTTTTTTCCTCTTACTTTTAAGCATCTATTGCAAGACCACCAGTTATTGAAGAGCCCACATTCTGCCTCTCAGTAGTCTTCTCGGGATTAGTGTTTCTATTTTCTCCTGGTGAGAGAAGGAGTGCAGTTACATTATTTCCTGGATACTGCTGATCACTAGAAAGCTTAATAACTGTTTTATAAGTGACAATTTGGAATATGTGCTTATATTCTGATCCTGATGAGAGTAGGAGCAGAGTGCATTGATTCAAGGTTGCTATTCGAGGCATCTACCCAAAAAAGGCTACAAGCCTGCAGACCCTTGCATCATCTGGGACAAGACTGTGGATCATCAAACAGGCCATGACCTATCTCCCTTCTTGGGATTGGTGCTAAAATTTTGCTTCTGGTGTGAGAAGAAGTAAAGGAGTATTGTATCCCAACAGAGTGATGCTGTGCTGAGACCAGCATCAGTATTAGCCAGGCAGTAGCCATTCTTTTTTGGTAAGTACTGCTTGATTTCTTTCTAACTTCAGAATATCTGCCTAAATACTTCATCCTTAATTTTTTGGGGTCTACATATTAGTTTCCCCTCAAGTGTTTGGTAGTGTTCTGTACAAACTCAGACACCTTGAGTGACATTTTTCATGTAAAAGGAATATATAAGGAAACAGCTCCAGTACTTAGTAATAATGACCATCCCTCCTAGCATGTCTAAAGATCAGTTTCTGTGCTTCCTCCTATTAACCTGGTGAACTTGGGGATTCTGAGGCAGTGTAGCAACTGCCTCATGTACACAGACAACCCTCTCCTCTTACCTCCCAACACTCAGACTTGTGAGAGATACACTTATATATCCAAATTGGAAGCCATGCACTCTCAAGCCAAGACCAGAATAGCTGGTCAAGAGGAGAAGGTCAACACCTGCACCACACCACATGCAACACATAGCCCTCCAGAACACCCACCATCACAGCTCTCACATAAAAAAACAAACCACGCATCCACCTTCGTGGAGCCTCTCAGTAGAAATCGACTCAAACAGCAAAGACTTCAAGGCAGAAATGCACACAACCACCACAACATTGCGCAAACCACAAGACACATAGCTCACCTGTGTGCCTGTCAGCCTAAGCCCCTAAGGCATAGTGTGCCCCTATACCTAAGCCCCTAAGACAAAACAGCTTGCCCAATAAACTAATCGTAGGTGACTCGATAGTGAGGCACACTGATGTCCCACTCACTAGGTTGAATAAGGAGAAGGTAACAGTCAGCTGTCTACCAGGTGCCAGAATCTGACATAACACATGCACTCAGGTCACTCCACAATAAGTACAAATATAACTCTGTCACTGCCCATGTGGGTGTGAATGACCTGAGATGCACATTCCTGGACTACACGCAAAGAGACATGGAGGAGCTCAAGGATTATATGGCCCAGGCAGGTATGACCTTAGCTCTGAGCAGTATCCTACCATCACCCAGAATGATACATCAGTACAAACAGAAAATGATTGACTTCAACAATTGGCTAAGTTTTTGGTGTCATTCTAAGGGGATCCAATATCTGTCTACTTGGGGTGACATGACTGACAGACCTCGATGCTTTGCCAGAGATGGCCTGCATCTGTCACCCCTGGGTTTCTGGATACTGGCTAAGGCTCTTGCCACTCCTATAGTGCCTTTTTAGGTGATGTTCCAAAGGCCAAATGACCACCATAACAGCTATAAATAAATGCAATCTGAGGGTCATGCTGCTCAATGCTAGAAGTCTAAATCTCAAGATGTACTTGCTCAAAGCACTCCTTAAAATGAAGAACATCTTCATTTGTGCTGTACAGAGACCTGGTTTAAAGCAGCAGAAAGCACCCCTGGGCTACCAGGCTATAACTCATTCCACATCTTTCGGCCCTAGAACATGGACTAAAACTCCAAAGGTGGTGGTGTCTCCATATTCATAAAGGATAAGCACACCTCCAGGCTAGTAGCCCAGCATAACGCATCTGAGATACGTCAGGTACAATTAACACTGGGTAAGATGGTGATTCATATTGTAGCCTGCTATAGGACCCCAACCATGTCCCAAGACTCTCAATCCATGTTCCTAAGCACCCTATAAACTATTAGGATCCAACCCAACACTCTCATACTAGGCGACATCAATTACCCCTCCATCAACTGGGAAAACTACTCATGCACCAATACACTGGTCCAACGCTTCCTGGAATTCACCAATTCCAATGCCCTGGACCAGCTCATTCTTACCCCCACTAGAGGAAGCAACATCCTTGACCTGGTTATTACTAACATGGGCAATCGTTGCTCTACACCAATAGTCAATTCCTCCCTGGTTAAATCTGACCACAAACTAATCACCATGGAAATCCACATCTCACCAATGACCCCCGCAAAGGTAACCACCATGAAAAACTTCTCCAAAGCTGACCGGGCTCCTAAAAATAGAGGTGGCTACTTTCACGGCCCCCATGTCAATGGAAAATAGATACATGACTGCCGAATTATACACTAATGCACTGTATGAACAGCATACATAAATGCATGGAACTAACCATACCCAACAGTACCAAGATGCTCTGCTCAAAAAAAAGGAAGCCAATCAGGTGGTCCCCTGCCATTAATAAACTCTACAACGGAAGGAAAAAACTGTTGCAGAAAAAGGTGAAGTCCCAAGAATGGAAAAACTCCCTTATTAACCTCAACAAAAAGTTGAGATCCCTCATCAAAACCCCTAAAGTCAGCTATGAAGGTAGAATTGCGGCAGACCCAAAAAACAACCATAAAGCCTTATATAGTTATGTCAAAAATCTACACAGCAATACCTAGCTTTGCTCTGAGTTACTGCACAATGGTACCTCCTATACTGAGCCAACAGATATTGCAAACATACTGGCCGAGAGATTCAGTGGCAACTTTACCCCTCTCTCCCCCACTAAAGGACCAATCACAATACCGTAGGAATGCCAGGCACCCAGCATTACTGCAGCACAGGTTAAATCTGCATTGTCCGAGGCCAAACATACAGCTTCCATGGGACCTGACAATATCCTTGGATGTGTTCTTCATGAACTACAAAGTGAACTGGCACAACATATGTGTGCCCTGTTCAATCACAGCCTCACCTTAGGCTTTGAACCTACAGAATGGCGCACTGCTACAGTCATCCCTCTTCATAAAGGGGGAGCGACTACAGACCCTGGGAATTATCACCATATTAGACTGATGAGTCTGATATGTAAGGCTATGGAGCGCATCATCATGGACCTAATTAACAAGAATATATGGAATCTCCAAACTCTAGATCCCAAGCAAGCTGGTTTTGTGAATGGTAGATCATGCCCGCTCAACCTGGTTGACTTCTTTGAGTCAGTCACCAGAGCTGTGGATGACAGCAAGGCAATTCAATCTGGCCAAGACCTTTGATACAATTTTCCACTCAGGAATTATTGATAAACTCACCAAACTAGGCATCAACCCTATATCACTAGGTGGGTTGCAAATTGGCTCACCGATAGAACCCACAGTGTGAAAGTAGCGGACTCCAAGTCAGACTGCCAAACAGTCATGAGTAGAGTCCCACAGGGATTGGTCCTGGGTCCTCTTCTGTTTGGCATCTACTTCTCAGAAGTCCAGGCCAGCATGGAGGAACTCTGGCTGACCAAGTTCGCAGATGACTGCAAGCTGGGAGCCATTATTAACTCCCCAAGTGATGTAGATATCCTACAGAAAGCCCTCACTGAGACCAATGACTGGTGTCAAAATGATGGCCTTAAGTTTAATGCCAAAAAATGCATTGTCATCTCCTTTGGGAAAAACTCAGTTCCCACTAATTACCACATTGATGGGAGCCCACTGAACACTGAAGGTGTTATAACAGATCTGAGGACACAGGTTGACAGCAACCTTTTCTTCGACCACCATATTGCCACTGTGGTCAGAAAGGCCTTCTATGTGGCACATCTCATTACCAAGGGTTTTGCATCCAGGTAAAAAGAGGTCATCATCTCTCTCTCTACTCTTCTTTCATTAGGTCAATCATTGAGTATAATGCCCCATTTGGCATGTACCTCACTAGGCACATGCAACAGCTGGAAAGCCCACAAAAGTACCTCACAAAGAGGATCCTAGGCCTTAAACACATGTTGTACATGGACAGACTCAAAAAACTCCAGCTATTCTGTCTCTTATCCTCTACTAAGAGGCGATCTCTGCTTGACTTACAAAGCCATGTCTGATCCAGCTCTGTTAGAAATGCTGCATCTAAAGAAATCCCAATCCCTCTGCACCACATACTCCAGAGACCTCAACCTCATTGCCACAATCAAGAGACCATGCTTGAGGGACAGGTTCATAACCCAGGGACTGCCCATACTCTGGAATAGACTTCCCATACACCTCAAGCAGAGCACCTCACTTGTCCACTTCAAGAGAAATCTTGATGAGTGGATGGGAAATAGAAAGTTCACCCTGGGGATCACTCCAGTGGCTGTACTTGGTAGAGGCATTGGGAACTAACGTTAGGCAGCACAATGCCAGGGCACTTCTATGGGCTAGGCTTGTAAAGGCTCCAGGGCCATTAGCCTAGTACACACCTATGAACCTATGAACCTAAGGGACTGTGCAGTCAATAAGGTGCAACTCATTTAGTTGTCATGAACAAGATGCTACCTCCTCATCATTAAATTCAGCCAATCGCAGTGAAGTCCAAGATGGAGTACATCCGTGATTATGCATGTAATAATATGTTTAACTCAGAGCAGGCATCAACCTGTTATCATAATTCAGTTTACTTAGCATCTATAAATAGTTGAATATAGAGCTGCAAAGTGAGCCATTTACTAAAATAAGCATTATTTAAGGCAGTAAACGTATACAGTAAACAATTTCTTCTGCACCTATCCATACAATAAATTTGTAAAACTTGGAAACATTATACTGAACATGCAAAACTGTTCAGTTAGTAGAGTTATTTGTGAATTAATTTTAAATATTTTCAGCTTGTCTATAGGTACACCTTAAGAGATTAGAATTCTCATAAAAATATCTTATGCTCATATCTGCAGACTTGAGTGGTATATGATTGCCTGATTAGTAGATAGCTGTATCTCAGCAGGTATATATTTTAAAATCTTATTCTCCAGTTTTCCTCTGACTCTGGGGCTCCAAATATGTTTCATTATTCTGAACTTAGCTGCACAGTTGCATATAGATAGTGCATTACTGCCTTATGAGAATTATGCATTGGTGAGAGTCTGCAGGGGGTATGGTGCAGCTAAGGTCATGTTGTGCCATGGAAAGCTGGTATAATACAGAGTACCATGTTGTAGAAAACCTCCAAATGGCTATAGCTTAGTTCTGGAATCAGAGCAGGATACTAAGGTTCACAGAGAAGAAATGACACAGCACCATATGTAAGATTGGCTTTCTTGCTTTAAACAGCTTTCTGATACTAAGCTAAATGTATCAGAGTGTGTGTGTGTGTGTGTGTATGTGGTGGGGGTATTTACTTGTTCTACAACTCAGCTTACATGTGAAATTTTAGCACTTGTCTATGAGGATTGTATAATGTTTCAAAACAGAAGCCAATTAAACAGTAAAGTCTATACCTAGGAACAGCCTTGTAAGACTTAGCTGACAATGTCTAATAATATAACAGGGCTGCCATGTCCTTGGAGCATATTGATTATACTGTAATTTAAAACCAAACAACCAATTAGTATTACATCTGTATTAGTACTATATCTGCCTGAAGATGTTCAGATGTAACAGATTTTGTTTATTTATTTATCCTTGGGGAAAATCTTCAGGGTAACCTGCATTACACCATCTTTCCATGGCATGGCCTTTGCTGCAGATGTTGGAGTATAGCAGTGAAGAACCATATTAAACAAACAGTGCAGAATTTGAAAGATATCAGTCCAGCTACCATGTGGTATGCAATGGCAAATTAAAATAATAACAAAGCATATTTTGAACTTTACATTTGTAAAAGTGTGACAAGAGGAATGTTGTCCTTTTTCTTGCTGCATACATCTAAGAAGTTGTAGTCTGAAGGCTGTAAAATCATTTGCAAGAACATCTGCTCAAACAAATCAAAAGATTCAGAGAGGAGATAATACCCATCTAAAATGTCTGTGTTCCATGTTTAATGTAGTAGGTACTGAATCTCAGAACATCTGATGCAGTAGCCATATTAGTTATGTAACATAATACTATAATACTTGAAGTGATTATTAAGTTGTCCTTAGAGCATTGAGGCAAAGAGCTCAAAAAATGGGCTAAAATCCCTTAGAAGTTTCAGTTTTTTCTAATGTCATACTTTCTAATGGAGTGTAGTAATTAAACCCCTTGTTTATCTTCTGCCATTGCTTGTTTCATATAGTACTGATTGACTAAGCATAAAACTAAGACGGAAAGGACATTTTTTTCTATCAAAACAAGTTTCTCTGACATCACATATATTGAGAACTGCGAGTTATTTTTCAATCAGTGCAGCAGTCATTGTGAGTACTGTCTTCCAAATGTCATAAAGTACATCGCAGATGTGAAAATATGAAAATATAAATGTGCTGCTTTCTTTCTTAAGTTGATTTTAGTTTGCTATATCTGTCCACCAGAATTTTCCCATACTCATTTAAACCCCGTGTGTTACATTATTGCTAATTGTATTAGCGGGTAAATTGCTCTATATCAGATCCACTTGTTATTCATATATATATATATAAGGCCACCCTATCATTACCTCTAAATATGTCCTCTTCTTGTATGTCTCCTTTTTGTCTTTCTTAATTAATATTATTTGTTCCCTGGCAGTTATATACATCCAAATCACACCCCCCTTACCCTACTCATACTTAGTGAATATTGTTTTACTGTCCACCCACCAGAATCCATTCACATGGTTGTATTTAGTTCTCATCTGTCATCTATGTCCCATACTCCAGCTCCTTATTTTTTTTAACTGAGCACAATATTTTAAGTGCGGTCTCAACATTGGCTAGTAAAATTCCATCTACATGTTAGATTGCACATGCTGCCTCGGATTCTGATCTTTTGTGAGGGTTAACATAATGAAGGGCACCTCAGACGAGATGTAATGAGTCAGGATTTGGGAAAAAGAGGTAAAAGGTATACTGCAAGCCTAATTATTTATTATTTATTTATTTATTTTACATTTGTTTACCGGGATAGTCCGACTGGATGCATGTCCATTTTCAGCGAAGGCCTGGGGAGAAAAGCTCTAAAAAGACATTCAACAAACTGTTACATTTTAACTTTAATTCTTAAAGGTTACACATTTGTCTGATGATTTTAAGATGGAAAGGAAGCACCTTAGCTTAAATGAAGTACAAAAAAGTTTTTAAGAAGTTATCCCTTCTGATTTTTTCTTCTGAAGTGAAACTTCCCACATAAAACTGGATAAAGATAAAAACTAGGAGACTGTACTTTGTTATTTGGAAGTTACAATGATTGTGGTGGTGGCAGGATAAGAAGTTTGTTTATCATTATAGGATCAATACTTGGAATAAAATAAAAGGCTAGTGGTATGGTGGAAGGCAGCAGAAACAGATTGGGTACTAAACAATTAACTATTTCTCTGGATCATATAAGAGAGGCTGAATTGCTATGTAGACGGTAGTAGGGGCAGCGGTGACATGTTATTTCCTGCAGTTTGCTGATGGTTTATCATTATATTGTGTATGATGGTAAGATCCCACAAAGTGTGGCACTGTACTTTGTTTATCATGCTGAAAGTTTCTTTACAACTTAATCTGTCTAAATATGTTTCTTGTTACTATCTTATATGCTTAACCAATATGAGCAGCTGTACACTACAAATCATATACGCTGCAGGGCTTACGGTATTTCATGTATACTTTACTTACAAAATGATATAGCTGGTTTCTTAAGGTGTTAACATACATGTAATTCTTTCTAACCAATCTTTTGTGCTGGAATGACTGCAATCATTTACTTTTCGTAATCCACCTCTTTTTTTGCTTTCTGAATTTTCTTCTGAATACTTTCTCACTGGAACTCCACTGAAATGGATAGATACATGCATTATTTCCAAACAGATCCTTCATTGCCAGGACTTTTTATGTTCTGCTTTTCAACTATTTTCTTAATTGTTTTTAAATGGTGTCTTTCCCTCCCATTCCTTCATTCTAACATTAACATATGAAGGTCAGAATTAAGTATGTTGCTGAAGTCCATATGGACAGCATGAGCAGGATGACTCTATTTATACTTCCATCCATTTGTCAATCATTCAGTCCTACCCAGATTTCTGTCTACCTTCCTTTTGTGCATTTCATGGGGCTGAAATAAGTTGATTTGCCAAGAATTGTTGGATGCAGGCCCACATTAGCATCCATTTTGGAGATCAATGCCTTGCATGATTTTCCCAGTCTTTGACTCAATCTCTTTTCATTATCTTTGACACAGCTCTCCATCATAAGAACAAATGCCATAATTACAAGTCCTGCATATGCGAAACATAAAGTATGAATACTAAGTAATCACAGTGAATTTTGAAACCTACTTTCATGCCATTAAATCATTTTTTCAATAAGGTCTTTGCTCCTTTCCACCCCAGGACATGCTGGGAAGCATTCCCATATCCCTGCTTATATATATATATATATATATATATATATATATATATATATATATATATATAGATATGTGCGTGTGTGTGTGTGTGTGTGTGTTTATATATATATATATATATATATATATATATATATATATATATATATATATATATGTGTGTGTAGATTCTTCTTCTAGCTTTTCCCGGTTAGGGGTCATCACAGTGGATTACCTGTCCACTCATGACTGGCAGTAGAGTTTTACGCTGTCGAGTTGCCAGCCCTCCACCTAACTTTCCACAGAAGGCACACACATGCACTCACTCACACCTAGGGCCAATTTAGAGTGTCCAATCCATCAACAGCATGTCTTTGGGATGTGGGAGGAAACCGGAGCACCTGGAGGAATCTCACACAACTACAGGGAGGACATGCAGACTCCGCACAGAAGGCACTCCAGCCGATGATCGAACCGGAAGAACCTCTTGCTGTAAGGCAGCAACACTAACCACTGCACCACCGTGGCCACCCATATCTGTATGCGTGTGTGTGTGTGTGTGTGTGTGTGTGTGTGTGTGTGTGTGTGTGTGTGTGTGTGTGTGCGCATGTGTGTGCGTGTGTGTGTGTATGTGTGTGTTTGTGTGTATATATATATATATATATATATATATATATATATATATATTGTTTTGTGTGTGTGTGTGTGTGTGTGTGTGTGTGTGTGTGTGTGTGTGTGTGTGTGTGTATGTGTGTGTGTGTGTGTCTGTGTATATGGGTCTACTTCAGATGATCGAAGTTTTCAAACTTTGAATTTCATATGACCGCGACCATATGATCGAAGTTTCAGAACTTCGAACACCTGAAAGAAAAAGAAAACCAAAATGAAAAAACTTTCCTGGACATTTTTGCAGAGGGGCAATCCCCCCTGCACCCCCCACACCTCCTGCTATTTAAATATACCAACTCTGAGATCACACTACAGTGAGGAAGAGGGAAAATTTCCCATTCTACACTGTATGTAGATCTCAATTCAGAATGTTCGAAGTTTTAAAACTTCAATCATATGGTCTTGGCCATATGAAATTTGAAGTTTTAAAACTTTGATCATCTGAAGGGAACCCATTGCATATATATATATATATATATATATATATATATATATATATGTATGTATCTCATTTCAATCAACAAAATTACATTTCAACAAACCGCAATTTTGCAACCCCGTTTTTCCAAAAGTGCATTTATTCGAAAATGCACTTTCATGAAAAAACAAGTAAGAGAAAAGCAATGGAGCTTGTTGTTGTAGATCGTGGCACAGCAGGGATAAGGGAATATTCCCTTTTCCCCACTGTAGTGTGATCTCACAGTTAGAATATATAAGTAGCGGGGGGTGTGGGGGCACAGCATACATGTGGTTAGAGTTGTCATGGTGTTTTTTTCTGTTTTTGTCCTTGAAGCTTAGTTGGTTTTTCGCGAAAGTGCATTTGAATAAATGCACTTTTGGAAAAACAGGGTCGCGAAATTACTGTTCGTTGAAATGTAATTTCATTGATTGAAATATATATATATATATATATATATATATATATATATATACTAACTCCAAAACTGGTGTACTCCACAGCTATTGCAATCCCAAACTTAGCATATCTTTTTCCATATTCACAATTTCAGTCACAGTACTCTGAAGATCCCAATTGCAGTATGAATAATTTCAACAATAGTCCTTTTATGTTCATAGGTTCATAGGTGTGTACTAGACTAATGGCCCTGGAGCCTTTACAAGCCTAGCCCATAGGATTACCCTGGCATCGTGCTAAACAACCTTAATTTTCAATGCATCTGTCGAGTATAGGTTTTAACACTATTAAAGTTTGTCTGAAAGCCCCTTTAATATTATCAAAGTTTGTCAGTCCATCTTATAAATCATTGAATGTAACTAAATCTTTCTTTATTCATAGATATCACAGTGCTGTGACTTATTGGGAATTATCTCTTTAAAAAATGCAGTGAACAAGTTGGGAGAGGTGCCATCAAAACCTGAACTATTCTTCTCAGGTGAAACCCATATGCTTCCTTCATCTTGCTGTCCTTGTCAAAAGTTTTTATTTACTATTCTTGTTTATTGTTTTCCATTCATCCCCCTGCCTCCCTCTATTCACAAGTTCTTCTTTGAAGTTGGCACCCTTCCCTTCTTTAACCTGATGGACACTTAAGAAAAAAATAATTATGAATTCTTAGCTCTCTAGTGTCTCTTTATGACCTCTGTCATCTTTCATTGGCTTACTTATTTCTCTTCCCAATATGTTCTGTTTATTATATCACA
The DNA here is from genome assembly GCF_019279795.1 of Protopterus annectens. NCBI lineage: Eukaryota > Metazoa > Chordata > Ceratodontiformes > Protopteridae > Protopterus > Protopterus annectens. The sequence continues at coordinate 594,252,604 of NC_056745.1, forward strand.
TACCTGAATAATGTTTTCTTTCATTTTTTTTATTCCTGTTGCTGAGTTTCATTTTTTTCTTGACTACTTTGACTCTTTGATTGCATTTTTCTTGCCTCCATATTATTTTCCTGAAATGATTTTTCTTCCATAACCTGCAGGCCCTATAATTGGCCATTGGCATTGTCCTTGCTTCAGATATTAGCCACACTGTTCCTTTCCTTCTTCTTGCCTTTTTTAACACGCTAGTCCCATCCCTATTCCTTTCCTTTGTCCATGCATATGAATCACAGTCAACTCCATACAATGACTGTGTAAACCGCTACCGCCATTCAATATTTGAGGCAAGTAGGGAACATAAAGCAGCTTATCAGGCCTTTAATCTATGTTTTGCACACACACACACACACACACACACACACACACACACACACACACACACACACACACACACACACACACACACACAAAACATGCCTACCTAAAGACAATTCAGAATTGGCAATCTACCTATTTCATGTTTTTGGAGGGTAGGAAGAAATCAGAATACCTGGAGAAAATCCATGTGAACACAGGAGGGACATATTGACTATGTACATAAACCAAGAATCATATTGCAGAATCTATTGCTTTGAGGCAGCAATGTTACTCACTGCACAACTCTTCTGCTCATGCCTTTATATACTACAGCTTTCACTATTTTCTGTAGTCCATTTACTTGGCAAGTCATTCTCCATTTCTGCAATCTGGCCTTCATTTTCTGTGATACAGACTGTTAAGAATACAGCAAAGTATGATTTTATGCAGTTAAACAAAGCTAATGTTGCCAAGAGCATGCTTTTTTGATATGCTGCCAAGAGGTACGTCGGTTTGTGAACATAAATATCAACATTACTATAAAGTTTTTTTACACTGGTATTATAAACACAATCCACTATCTTAGCAATCACTGACATTTTCTGAAAGTGTGCTCCCCACTCTACATGTTTTTATTTTTCTATTCTCCCCTTGAATCATACTAAGATTAAACTATATGATGGTAGGCTCACTGATACCCAATCATGGTTCCCTCCTCCTTCTAACTTTTGAGTAGTGCTTTCCCTGTCTCTTATCTTTACTGATCACTTCACCTACCCTGCTTCAATGCTGGGAAAAAGTTTCAAAAGTTTAGACCTACATGCTTTAATTATTGGTCGCAGCAGTATAACTTCCAAAAATATTGACAGTTTGTTAGACTACTGTGTGGTACATCACAACTGTTTTTCAACTCATGCCTGACGATTCAAATGATTTAGAAATACCTACAGTTAAACCAGATATATCTCCGCAGTCACTCAGAAAAGTAAGAAGCAAAATACTGATCTATCAAATACAGTTTTCAACATTTTGAAGAAAAAGCAGGTTATACAATTGAAAACTTGTCCCACAGCATTATACAAAAACAAATACATGAACAAATTAATAAATAAATATGCATCGATGCATATCTTCATAAAATGTAAAAAGAATCAATTCACATGTCCTCATATATAGTTACAGCTAACAGGCATCAAATAATTCAGCATTTAGGCTGATAGCAGTAAGGTATGAAGCCCTCAGTTCGTGATTATCCACTTTCATTCAGCAAGTGAGTGTCTATTGGGACTGGCATCAGAACAATGTGGGGATGTGTATCCTTGTGAAAGGAGGTGGTCTGGGTCACTAGTTGCTAAGGTCCCTTGGTGAAAGGTGGGGTGTAAATGTGTCAAGGCGTATGAGCATGACTCAGTAAGCTGCATTGTGCTAGCCTTTACTGAGGGTACGCTGGAGTACACACTCCCATGGTAAAGTCAGGTTGCCCCCCGCTGTGATGCTGATCACACCACTCCCACCCAAAGGAAGGGAGTGAGGTTAGGGCCATACCAGCAAAATTCTTGATGATTGCCTTAACCTGTCTCTTGTCCATCAGAAAAGAATGGGCAGAAGATGGTATGGGGGAGCTAACAGTCATCTGGCTGTGATGAAGAAAAGAAGATATGTCTAAATGTCATTTATATCACATTAGATTTGTGTGTGAGATTATCATAAAACACATACTGAATAAACTTTTTAAGAAAAAAATATGAGGTATGACAGTGAATGTCTTCCATGTTAGGACTGAAGAAACAACTTTACTACATATTTTTCCCTTTTTCTTTGTCTTCATTTTGTTCTCATCGTCCACACCTATATTCCCAATTTGGTTGCCTTTCTGACTCCCTAAGTAACCATTCCTCCAGGGTCTATATCAGTCCATTGAAACAGCTGACGATCGAACACCAGATGTTTGAAATGTGAAGTTTGAACACTGATTATCGCAAAGCCACGGAAAACCGAATTCTTTCCCAGGGAAAGAATTTATTGGGCTGTTTCTGTGGCTTTGCGATTATCAGGACTGTGGTGGGAAGTTACGGGTCGGGTTCAGGTAAGTGTGCAATTGTGTGGATGTTAGGGTTAGGGTGCAGGTTAGGTGAGTTAGGGTTAGGGTGCTGGTGAGGTGGGTGTGCGATAGTGACAGACTTTAGGGTTAGGGCACGATAGGTGAATTAGGGTTAGGGCGCAGGTCAGGTAAGTGTGCGATAGTGACGGACCTTAGGGTTAGGGTTTGTGTTAAGGTAAGTGGATAGATAGTAGTGTATGTACAGTTTATTGTAGGGTTAGATGTAGGATCTTAAGTGTTTATGTGTAGATTGCTGTTTTTTTGGTGTGCTTGTGTTGTGTGTGCATTTCTTGGAACAGCGATTGTTTTTCCCTGGAAAAAAAATTGCTCTTCTAAGACTTCGATGTTTTTGTACTTCGTGGTTAGAAGTTCGAACATATGTTGTTCGAACTTCAGCCATTTCGGTGAACTGATATAGACCCATTCCCCCACCTACCTTTGTCAGACACAAAATTAACTTACCAGAAACACTGTCTATAAATATATCCACCCAAAAAAGCATTTCTCTACAGATACATTCAACTATCAACTGCAACATCACAACTGGTCCCTTTGAAACAACTTTCCTTGGATGAGGCTGTTGCATATTTCAATACCTCTTTCCTTAACATCCTAGAAACCCTTGCTCCTATTCATAGAATACGCTGCAAATCTACACCAGCATCCTGGCTAACAACAGACAGCATAAACACTAGAGCAAACAACATCTTTGACTGGGTTATTACTAACATGGGCAACTGTTGCTCTACACCAATAGTCAACTCCTCCCTGGTTAGATTCAACCACAAACTAATCACCATGGAAATCCACATTTCGCACACACACCCCACAAAGGTAACCACCATGAAAAACTTCTCCAAAGCTGACTTTGGGCTCCTAAAAACAGAGGTGGCTAACTTCACAGCACCCATACAAATGTAAAATAGTTTCATGACTGCTAAATCATTCACCAATGCATTGTACGAACACGTGCATAAATGCATGGAACTAGCCATACCCAAAAGAAGCTAGACACTCTCCTCCAAAAAAAGGAAGCTAATTTGGTGGTCTTCTGCCATTAATAAACTCTAAAACAGAAGGAAGAAACCATTGCAGAAAAAAGGTGAAGTCCCAAGACTGGAAAAACTCCCTTATTAGCCTCAACAAAAAGTTGAGATCCCTCATCAAAACCTCTAAAGCCAGCTATGAAGGCAGAATTGCAGCAGACACTAAAAAACAACCACAAAGCCTTCTATAGCTATATCAGGAATCTCCATGGTGATACCCAGATTTGCTCTGAGTTACTGCACAATGGTACCTCCTATACTGAGCCAATAGATATTGCCAACATACTGGCCGACAGAGTCAGTGCCAACTTAACCCCTCTATCCCCCACAAAGGACCATTCACAATACTGGAAGAATGCCAGGCACCCAACATTACTGCAGCACATGTTAAATCTGCATTGTCCAAGGCCATGAATACAGCTTCCATTGGACCCGACAATGTCCCTGGCTATGTTCTACCTGAACTACAAAGTGAACTGGCACCACATCTGTGTGCCCTGTTCACTTACAGCCTCACCTCAGGCTTTGTCCCTACCAAATGGCGCACTGCTACAGTCATCCTTCTCCATAAAGGGAGAGTGATTACAGACCCTGGGAATTATCCTTCCATTAGCCTGATGAGTCTGATATGTAAGGCTATGGAGTGCATTGGGTCTATATAAGATACTTGACGTTACTGATGATTGACACCATATTGTCAAAGTCCAGTAAGATTGAATACCTAATAAAGACATAAAAAAGCAAAAAAAACAGAACTACTTGCTTTAAGCATGGGGCAAGCCCCCCTTGCACCCCACACACCCCACTACTTAATAATTCCAACTCCGAGACTGCACTACATTGAAGTAAATGGAAATCTCCCCTTATGGAGATTTCCGTTTACCTCTTTGATGTTCTGCAGTTTTGCCGTTTACGTGTCGACAATGTCAGATTCGACATTGTGAACATTCGTGATTCTAATATAGACCCAGTGCATCATCATGGACCTAATTAACAAAGATATAGGAAATCTCCAAACTCTAGATCCCATGCAATTTGGCTTTGTGAAAGGTACATTATGCCTGTTCAACCTGGTTGACTTCTTTGAGGCAGTCACCAGAGCTGTGGATGAGGGTAAGGCAGTTCATACAGCCTACCTCGATCTGGCTAAGACATTTGATACCATTCCTCACTCAGGAATTATTGATAAACTCATAAGACTAGGCATAAACCCCTATATCATTAAGTGGGTTGCAAACTGGCTCACAGATAGAACCCACTGTGTGAAATTAGTGGACTCTAAGTCAGACTGCTGACCAGTCACGAGTGGTGTCCCACAGGAATCAGTCCTGGGGTCTCATTTGTTTGGCATCTACTTCTCAGAAGTCCAGGCCAACATGGAGGGACTCTGGCTGACCAAATTCACAGACAACTGCAAGCTGGGAGCCATTATTCACTCTGCAAGTAATGCAGACATCCTACAGAAAGGCCTGACTGAGACAAATGACTGGTGTCAAAACCATGGCCTTAAGATTGATGCCAAAAAATGCATCATCATCCCCTTTGGGAAAAACTCAGTTCCCACTAATAACCACATCGATGAGAGCTCCTGAACACTGAAGGCATTATAAGAGATCTAGGGACACAGGTTGACAGCAACCTCTTCTTCGACCACCATATTGCCACTGTATTCAGAAAGTCTTTCTATGAGGCACATCCATACCTCTCAACCATGCCAAATTTCTCGGCGTTTACCGGTTCTGAGGTCCAAATAATGGGGTGCCATGAATTCATGAGTGGCCCCCTTTATTTCTGATTCCCCGACTTTTTTTAAAAAAAATTTTCTCAGCTGACATCATCACGTGCAGAGATGCACACAATGATGTCAGCTTCATGAGCAGCCAGTTGGAATTTAACAGTCAGCAGCAATATTTTCCCAAGCTTTGGACTTTGGCAACAGTTAGAGTTAATGTTTCCCCAGGCTCCGGCAACAGTCAGCAGTGCAGCAGCAATGTTTCCCAGGCTCCGACAGACAGTTAACAGGCTCCAACAGGTGGGTAAAGTTGAATTCAATGCAGGCAGGTTAAGTGCAAGTATGTGCTTTTCATTCATTCAAGTCCGTTACTGCCTGCCAGGTTTTATGTGTGTAGTTGAGTGCTTTGCAATTGCAGTTTAATTTGTTTCTCCCCAATCATTCAAGTGCTTTGCAAGATGCAAGTCCATTGCTTCCTACCAGGTTAAGACTGTCTGTTACAATCATTCAAGTGCAGTAGAGTGCTTTGTTTTGCAAGTAAATCTGTTTCTCCCTTAAAATCATTGAAGTGCTTTGCAATTCCATTGCTGCAATCATTCAAGTGCTTTGCAAGTTAGTTAAGGGGGAGGTTTAGTTTAGTGCTTTGCAAGTTCTGTTACAATCCTTTCTGGTGGTGCTTTTGTAAGCTAATTCAATTCAAGTCCTGCTCGTGCTTTTACAAGTTAATTCAAGTCCCTCTGGTTCTTTTAGAAGTTAATTAAAGTCCCTCTGGTGCTTTTGCAAGTTGATTCAAGTGCCTCTAGTGCTTTTGCAAGTTAGTTCAAGTCTCACTGTGTGTGCAATCATTCAAGTGCTTTGCAAGTCCATTGTTTTGCAAGTTAGTATCAAGTTAATTCAAGTTCCACTGTGTGTGTGTGTGTGTGTGTGTGTGTGTGTGTGTGTGTGTGTGTGTGTGTGTGTGTGTGTGTGTGTGTGTGTGTGTGTGTGCAATCATTCAAGTGCTTTGCAAGTCCATGCTGAGGAGTTAAGAAATTAATGGGTGATTGCAGTAGGTTGAATGCAATGAAATGGCAAATAAACAGTTGTTTGATCAACAAAGATATGAGATGAATTCATAAGATTTCGACTGAGTGATGGTTATTATTACATAAAATAAAATAAAGAGATGAGTATATAGTAGTAGAAAATGGTGGTATTTAAGTCAGAAGTAGTATATGAGAAAATGTATAGTAGTTATAAGGAAGCATTATATAATGGAAACATGGAATATAAGAAGCATATTGAGACATTTGAATAAAACAAGTTTTACTGAAAAAATATTTAATGAGATGTTAAAAGGAAGAGGTTAGCCCTTTTTAGGCAGAATATATAAGAATAATGGGAATATACCTCCAGATTTATAAGATTTGGATGGAAGGATTGTTAAAACTAATCAAGAAATAATAGGCATAATGGTGAGGTATTTAAGAAAGATGTATAACAAAAGTGAAGTGCAAAATAAAAGAAGAAAAGGAAGTGAAGCATTGGCATTATTAAGTAGGCATTATAGAAAATAGATTACATTGTTACAATTAAATGGAATGGTTGCTGAATGAAAAAGGATTGTATACCTGATATAAATGGAATTCAAAATGACTATTATAAAGAGATGGGAGAGGAAGAGTGAACACTTTTTGGGAGTTCTTAATGATTGTTTTTAAGAGCATAGCTAAAGAGGAAACATGCATAGGACTGATAAACTGATTATGAAAAAATAAAGATAAAAAAATAATGTTATTGAATATAGATGTGGAAGTAGACTTTTATGATGAAAATGTTCTGAATTGGGCAGTTTTGTCATTATTTGTTCATGCATTTTGTTTCATTGCCTACTGGAAAAATGTTCAAACAATAAATTTAAAATGCGCTCTAAGTCTAAAAAGTGTGCCATATTATTCAAGGAATATAATTTAATAAAGTCAGGAAGGTGTATCAAAGAACACATGCATGCTTCTTGTTTTGTGTGCAAGGGGTCTATGATTTGAAAACAGCCCAAAGGTAATCTTTATCCACCACTGGCCAGATGCATTTTCTTTGGATGTGGTGTGGGTTTCAATGCTGTTTCAATGAATGTGAGTTTCAAGGGGAGAGGAGTTTTAATGCCAAGTCTATTTTCATTGTGAGACACATGGTATTACTTTGTTTAGCAGATGTCTATTGGTGTTTGTGCATTGTGCTATAAAATATAAATATAAAATCCAAATAATCATTTTAGAAGTAAAGCAGTATGCACATTAGTGTTTATGGTAAATGGGGCGAGATAGCTAGGTAATGGGACACTGGAATGGCTGCAGGGGGACTCTGGTGCCATATTTTGGTTGTTTGTTCTTCAGTTTGCGTTTGAAAGCTGTTATCCCAAAATTCCTTTGGAGTGGGTGGGTTGTGCAATTATGTATGCAAATTTTATGCTAATCAGTATACAGATTTGTACCTATTTTTCATGGGCCTTATCCACATTTTTTGATGTTTCCAGGTTGAGAGATATGCACACATCTCATTACCAAGGGTTTTGCATCCAGGAAGAAAAAGGTCATCATCTCTCCCTACTCTTCCCTCATTAGACCAATCATCGAGTATAATGCCCCATTTGGCATGTACCTCAATAGAGAGACACCTGCAGCAGCTGGAGTGGCCACAAAAGTACCTCACAAAGAAGATCCTAGGCCTTAAACACATGTCCTACATGGACAGACTCAAAAAACTCCAGCTATTCTCTGTCTCATATCATCTACTAAGAGGCGATATCTGCTTGACTTACAAAGTCATGTCTGACCCAGCTCTGTAAAAATGCTACATCTAAAGAAATCCTAATCCCTCCACACCACATGGTTCAGAGATCTCAACCTCATTACCACAATCAACAGAACATGCTGGACAGACAGGTTCATAACCCAGAGACTGCCCATGCTCTGGAATAACTTCTCATACACACCAAGCAGAGCACTTCACTGGCCCTCTTCAAGAGAAATCTTAATGAGTGGATGAGAAATAGAAAGTTCACCCCGGGGATCAGTCCAGTTGCACTACTTGATAGAGGTACTGGTAACTAACGTTGGGCATCACGATGCCAGGGTACTTCTATGCACTAGGCTTGTAAAGGCTCCAGGGCCATTAGTCTAGTACACACCTATGAACCTATGAACCTATGATACAAACAGATAAAGCTTGGCACACATATCCAACTTGCAAAACTGAAGCCTCCCTCCACAAATACCGTCAACTGCACAACCTAGGCAAGAAACTGATTAGATCTGACAAAAAATCATAGTACACCACATTACAACAAAAACATAAAAACAATCCACAAAAGTTCTGGCTATCCATTGAACAACTCTTAAATCCTGGAAAAAACGCTACCCCCTCTCCTAGCAATTTAAACACCAACAAAAGCACACCAACCCAATTCAACACATATTTCATTAACTCTATTCTGGCCTTAGTTAACAATTACAACAAAGATCCTCCTGTCATTCCCTCAACAGCTGATCACCTGCCCACAGCCTTCTCATTTCAGCCTGTACCAACTTCTTATATCAAAAAACTCACCCTCTAACTGAAACCCACTAGGCTAGCTGTAGATAAACTCCCAAGTGAATTTCTTTGACTAGCATCAGATTCTGTCTCCTACCCCATCTCTTTACTAATAAATCACTCAGTCATTGAACATTATGTACCAAAACTCTGGAAAATTTCCTATATAATACCCCTACACAAAGGTGGTCAATCTACCGAGTTATCCAATTATAGACCCATTACCATACTCTCCCCTCTTAGCAAAGTACTAGAAAAATGCATTCACTCTCAACTGCTGTTCTACTTCATACAAAACAACCTAATTTCCAACTCCCAATGGTTTCAGACCTAAAAACAGTACCACTACAGCCCTCTTAAGTTTTACAAACACAATCAATCAGCATAGAAATAGCAACCAACCTGTCTCTTTCATCTTCTTAGATGTCAAAAGCATTTGACACTGTATCACATCAAAAATGCTACTTGACTTATCATCTATGCATCTCTCTCTCTAGCTTCTATTACCTGGTTCCACAGCTATTTGACCAATCGACAACAAAAAGTCATATGGAAAAACAATATCTCTACTCTTCCACCCATCACTATTGGAGTCCCAGAGGGCTCTATTCTTGGACCCTACTGTTCTCCATCATTACAAAAAGCCTTAGCTCCACCTCTCCCCCATTCCACAATTATACAGTATGCAGATGTTTCTACTGTTATCTGCACACCCTCATGCCAACCAGATCTTCTATCCAAGACTCAATCTGCTTTCACAGACATAGAACTTTTCCTAAAAAAAGGCAACTCATATTTAACCCAAATAAAGACTGAGCTTATGATATTTTCAAATAACAAACCCCCATATTCCCCTTCATCAATGTACATACTTTCATCCAATGGAACTATAATTGAACCAAAATTACTTGGTATCACAATAGAGTGTGGCCTAAAATATGACAAACACATTGCCCTCACCATTAAAAAAGTACGTATTAAACTCGGCTGTCTATATAGGTCTAGAACATTCCTCACCTCATCGACTAGACAAGCAATTGCCAAAACACACCTCCTCAACACTCTACTATACACTTCACCCATTTTCTCAAATCTCAGAAAGACTGACCTATCTAAACCTGAGACATGCTACCACAAAATCATTTGTTTTACTGTCGATCTACACAATAGAATCCATCACTGTACTGCCCTGAAACAATTACACTGGCTTAAACTTCCAAACTTATTAACACTTAACCAGCTAGCTATTGCCCACAGCATCCTATACCAACCTAATGCATGTCCTGCTCTAACAAACCTAGAACATCCTTACATTACTTGATCCCTCCGCTCATCTAATAAACTACTATTACAAGTTAGTAAAGCCAATAACTCTTTTGGTGAATCCTTATTTTCATTTAATATAGCAAAAATGTGGAGCTGCACTTCTCAACTCATTCATAATACCCCTTCCACCTCTAAATTCAAACTACTTTTTAAAGAATATCTAGCCAACAACTGTCTCTGTTCCTGGATAATTCTATCTACATATTACTCTGTCCTGCTATACAACTTATCTTTACTCTGTCCAAGCAAGCTTCTTTTATCTACCAATACTGACTTGTACATATAACATGGCTGATTTTTCTTTCTACAAGGTCTTACTGCATACGTTTTTACTGCAATTTTTTTACATAATTAATGTGTATTTGATCTTATTTCTATCCTGTTTATGTATATCTATTTCATTTGTTCATTCTGAAAGCTTCTTCTTTTCCTTTTTTGGGACTTCACCCCGGTTCTTTGCTGAAAAGGGATCACTGCCCAGTCAGACTAATCCAGTAAACAAATGTAAAATAAAATAAAAAAGTTGCATTCTGTTAACTGTGTACTTTGTACAATGCCAGATTTCTATTATTTTGCTGGAACCATGTTGCAGAGAGAGTGCTGCATTTATTGCTGTAACTAGTGTCTTGCACTATTTTTAGACTCAATATGTGGGCTGACAGTGCATTTAAGGACAGTCTCCATTGACAGTATTTTCTGCTTACTTATTTTGTTTAATGCACAATAAGATTTTCACTTTTACTACCAAATTATCAAGGGTATATTATACATTAAAGGCAAGTCAGAGCTTCTCTTGCTTCAGTTAACTTAGCATTAACAAATGCACTGGCAATAGGAGAGCTTTTCAAATATTACTTAATTCAAGTTCAGACATATCCACAGGATGCATGAGCATTCAGCTTATTTCTTGCTGCTCCAGAGTGGCTTCCTGCCTCACTGATCCCCCCCACTTACTCACAGTCACATGACAGTAAGCTACTTATATAGATGTTCAACCTCTCCTCCACTTATTAATGGGTCTATATTAAATCAGCGAATGCTTAAAAAAGCGAATGCTGATTTATCGGGTTCCTATCATGAAACCGAACATTAAGAATGCTGAATACCAGAAGGACGAACTTGATAGTTAGAAAGGTGAGAATGTCGAAGCTGTGGAAACCCGATATAGAATTCGGTTGGCCGTTTTTGCGGCTTCGGCATTTCATGACCGTGTCAAGGTAAGTGTACAAATGGGTAGTGATGGACTTTAGGGTTAGGGCATGGATCAGGTAAGTGTGCGATAGTGACGGACTTTAGGTTTAGGGCATGGATCAGGTAAGTGTGAGATAGTGACGGACTTTAGGGTATGGCACGAGTCAGGTAAGTGTGTGATAGTGATGGACTTTAGGGTTAGGGCTGGGTTAAGGTTAGTGCATAGATAGTGGTGTATGGTACATTTAGTGTAGGTTTTGAGGGTTTTTGGTGTGATTGTGTTATGTGTGTGTTTTTAAGAACAGCAAATTTTTTCCCAGGGAAAATTTTGCTGTTTTGAAGTTTCAATGTTATCCGAATTCGATCTTCCAAGTTCAAACTTATGGTGTTCGACATTTTGGAAGTTCAATTTTGTGATATAGACCCAATTTATCGACCTGATGTAAGTGAAAGCTTACAATCCTGAACACTTGGAACAGAGATTTTTTTTTTTCCCCAGGGAAGAAAAATCGCTGTTCCACCAAAAAAAAAATAATAAAACCTTCGAAAGATTACATAAAGTGGGGGGCTTTGCCCCCCACAACCTCTGATATGGGGGGCTGTGCCACCCCACCCCCCTAATTAAATATACCAACTCTGAGATCACACTACAGTGAGGAAAACGGCAAAGTAATGCAGGCGTCCAAGCCATTTCTTTCCCAGGGAAAGAAATCTCTTATATGCCATTTCGCTATTTTGCTGTTTCATGCTTTCAAGTTTGATCAAGACGCAGTCGAAGGATTGCGTCTTCGATTATATAACAGGAACTCTTATTAACAGTATCAGTGCTGTGTCTAATACATGCATCACTAAAGACTAAATTAACAAACACACTCAGTTAGGAGAAAACTATCTTACTCAGTAAAATAAAATATACCCAAAACTAAAGCAAACCTTATAAAACGTTATAATAACAATATAAATCAGACAGTTCAAAAGAGCAATCAAAAAATTGCAACAAATCAGAGTAAAACTCATTGTGACATTGACATTGCATCTTATTATCATACTGTTTGAAATATCAGGAAACAAAGTTACTGTCAACCAGAAACATCTGGTAATCAGCAGAAAACTGTAAAAGTAGAAGCGTAACTGCTAAATTGCTATACTTCTGGTCAGCTTAACTTTGTTGTGCTTACATTCCCAACAAAAATAATCTTATTTTCACTATCTAAAAATATCACATAGACACAGAGACATAAGCATGACCAATTATTATTATTATGATAAAAGCTAGTAATATGCAAGCAAACTCAGCTCTCTAAACTTCAATCAATGAAACATGCCACACAAAAAGGTTTCTCCATTGCATATATGAATATTGCAATTATAAAAAATAAATGGCCTACATTAGAATCCTGGCTACAACAATGCAACCTAAAAATACTAACAATAACTTGATTAGACGATAAGTCATGGATAGCCCTGATAAGCAACAATTCTTATCATAATTACACAGACAAAAATATCAGAAATCTGAAAGGGGTGTAGGTGTATTCACACTAATAAAAAAATGCAAAATATTGACAGTGATAATTTACATCCTACCCCCTTCCTCGGTTACTCTCACTGACAATTCAGTGATTGAAATTGTCTCTATATTCAGATAACCTCAGACAAATCATAAAATAAGGCATCAGATTAAACACATCTACTTGTAAATCTCAATACTAGGTGTAATAATAACTAGGATATGGCAAAAAATCAACATACTGCATGTTTTGTCAAATACTACTAGAGATCACCTCCTCATTATTTTTATTGGATATTTAAAACCAAAAACGTCATTAGCAGAGTTCATGCTAACATGATTTAACACAGAATCTTGAGAACAAACCCTTACACAAGAACTGTGACAGATTGGATTCCCACATATAAATGTTTTGATCCCAACACATCTCTGTCACAAAAGGAAATACTTCCAGCCGAGCTATCTGGAATTTTGTAAATAATTACATGTCATGTACATGTCATTTGTGAATATTAATATGATTTATATAGAAGTGTGACAGAAGGAGATACTGTCAATACAGCTATCTGGAATTTTGTAAATAGTTATGTGTCATTCGTGAATATCAGCAGGATGCAATTGCTTGTGTCACCACTATATTTGAACTGTATTTTGTTTGTATATCAAGCTGCTGGTACAGAAGTGTGTGTAAAGTACTGAGATTAAGGATGTGTCCATAGTGTACCCTATTGGAAAAGAACAGAAATGTATATAAACTATTGTACCTGTGTAAATGTATGTTTTAACAGTAGAAACTAGAACACACAGGGGTAACTGGCAAAACTTCAGGAAAATAGTTGAAATTACATTGTTTTATAACCATGTAATAAAAGAGATGATGTCTTTCAGTTTCAGTGTAACAGGAGACATAATATTTACAACTAAGGAACCTTCAGCAGTGTATTGTAAGTGTTTTATTGTTTTATGTCTCCTAGCAGCTGCAAACATCTGAAGGTTATGTATTTTCACAGGTAGATGCTAGAAGCTGCATCATTGTTTTTTTCTGAGCCTGGGAACTGAAGTCAGGTGACAAAAAGTGATGTCATGCTGCAAGTATCCCAGCAGCAATATTTGAGATATTAATTAAAGAACTGAGAGAGAGAGAGAGACAGCGAGAGAGACAGAGAGAGAGCATTTTGTATTTATCTTTGACCTGACAACATCCACCCACTATCTCTGCACTTGTCTTGCTGTAAGTTAGTTAACTAGGGTACAGTAATTTCTCTGAGATTCAGTTAGGAATATAGTGAAGTATAGCTTTGATGTTTTCTGTATTTATTTGACACAGTCCTGCAATGTTGTTTTAAATATTTCCTGTGATTTTGAACTCTGAAGTCACTGTGAATACATATTTAGCATTGCATTGTTTTTTATTATTTATTATTAAATATATTTAAACCTTTCAATTTTGGCTGGTCTGTTTAGAAATAGCTAAGCTCTTAGACTACTTGCATATATATTTGGTGACACTGTATATGCCACTCTTAATAGCCTTGCTCTTGGCCAGACTACCATTTGGATTAATAGTAACAGTACACAGTTAGATTGGACACCCTTTGCTAAGGGCCTTAAAGTAGCAGATAAGTAAGGGCTGGTGGCAATGTAAACTACTTTATAGTCTGGGCAGAAGGAGCATAGCTAGTAAACCTGTGTAAGCCTTTCGTGTGTGTGTGTGTGTGTGTGTGTATAAATCAAATCTCAAAGTGTGTGTGTGTAATTACTTGGGCAGGAACATGAAGCCCTGTTGGACAGAGAAGGTACTGGAGGTCTTGGTTGGGCCACTCAGCTGAGATGTCAACCCTAGAGCTGTGCCAGTGGGGAGTCTTATTGGGGATCTGGATGAAGAGGGAGAAATCAGCCCCAGACTGACTGTGGTCTCTGTGTGCTCTTAAGGAAAATTACAGTTTACTGTGTGTGTACTTGTCATCCTCGCAGTGTGTACATCCCCCATTGTTGCCAGTTGTGAGGATTGAGGCTCCTTGATTACTGGACCAGCACTGGGGCATTGCAAGCTCTTTCTACATTCTGTGACTTCTTATGTCAAGTACAAGACAGTCTTTAACTTTTAATAAAAATAAATCTGTATGGAAAAAGAAATCTACAGATGTCCCCAGATCTAATAAAGCAATAATGGAGAAAGGAAGAAGTCTGGAAAAAATGGAAAAGCAATCAAATAACAAAGATAACCAAAATAAATTCAAATAAAGCTACAAATGCTTTCCTTTAAACCTTACAAACAGTCAACCTAGATCAATAATACAACATCTGGAAAAGTTATAAAAAGCTATGCCCAGACAACATTTCTCCTAGGTCTAGCAGAGACACACAATTGCACAAGGATTTCCTATAGACAAAATAAAAGGATAGTATCACCTGTTCTTCTACACTAGATTCAAGTATCTTCCTTATGAGTCCTTCTTTATGAGTCCACTCCCAGCACCAGTTACCTATTTTTACAACATGACAACAAACATCCGTTACTATTTACAAAAACAAAAATCTTATATAATTATGACCTCCGTAACGAATAAACTTAATCAATATATCTCAACATCATGTCCTTCTACCCCAAATTCCGAAAACTACTAACTGATGCCCTGAATGGGTTTTTCAACTACATTTATAATTCACACTAAAAACTAATGATTCATGAATTACTCTCATCATGCTTAACTCTAATGTCAGCACCCTTCCTCTACAAATAATTAACATTTGCTAATATTTGGCTATAGCCTCTGAAAAGTTACATAATATAAACCTGAAATAAAGTTCTAAAAATATGATCTATTAACAGAATTTTTGACTGTGGTACAGTACTATTAATGCAATTTACTTGAAATATTGAAAAAAGAAACAGAGCATCATAGTCAGTTCATGCAAGGTATACATAAAGGACAAAGCTGGAAAAAAAGACCGGGGAGCAGAACACCATATCAGATAAAGGATTTACAATGAAGTCAATCAGATTTGAGGGAATAGCATGGACAGAGACTCCAGGAAGGGAAATCCACTGGCATTCAGAGTACATTGTGTGTAGGGAGGTAGCCTGATATAATCCTTGACCTACTATAGCCCACAAGCAGAAAATGACAGTTTGGAGGAAAATAAATCAGAATTGTGATGGTGCAACTTCAGAAGGAGACTAAGTAAGTTGATGTTGATTGCAATGGAAAATTAAATAACAGAGGCTTTGAATGAGCAAGGTTTCATCCAATTTGTGAAAAATTCAATAGGAAGAGCAATATATTTTAATGTGCAAGCAGCAGTAAATGAGATGTTGATAAAATCCAGAAATATAATTATTATTATTATTGTTAAGGAAAAAGTGCATCCTGAAGATAAAAGGAAACTAAAGTCATTTAGGGAAACAGTCAGAGACCAGTGTCATGATTAATGTTATTCAGAGTAACAGTCAAGAAGGCAACAATGGAAAGAAGATGGCATACAAAAACAGAAACAAGATGGAATACAAATGGATATCAGGATGGCCCATGCAATATCAAAAAGGAAATGTCTGCAGTTGTAAAAGTAGCGCATAAGAATATATTAAGGTGCAGTGCAAGCTGCGTTGCACAAATCTGCTGTTACTTAGAAGTACACAAAGCAACTTACTGTACATAATACAGGTACAGGGAAGGGGGTAAATACTAATGCAGCACATGGTTGTTTTTCTGGCCCCCTCCCTGTGAGTCATGAAGCTGTGCATGAATAGTACTAGAAGAGAGGGCTCTGCAGTCCTTAATATGCTATACAAGGCTATACATAATAGAAATTTGCTGTGCAAATAGCCCAGTGCTAAAACGACATTTGTTTTAATAAAACTGAACATTTTTTAGACAAGCACAACAGAAAACAGAATGCTTACTTGCTTTCTGCTGTCATGGGTGTATATTCTTCATACCAATATACACTGTGCATTAGTACATATTTTTAAACTTTTTTGTCCCCTCTGTAAGCTGTTGCCAGAAGCTTCTTTTTGTTTACTGGGACTACCAAACCAAATAAGCCACCACTGAACTTTCTCCAAGCTAGATAATAGAGCAGAATATAATATAACCCCAAAGCAGCATCATATTGCTACTGAGGAAGGAGTTTTTACTATGCCATCATTTCCCCATACCTTAAATGACCTCATTGTCCTGGGATGAATGTAGTAGGCCATGCTTGTGTATTATTCTGTGTCCTCAGTGACTCATGCACTGGCCACCACTTCTCTTAGGAAAATACCCCCTCTGTGCATCTCAAGCATCTGACAAAGATGCACCACCTTGTACATCTGAGTGCACTCCATCTCTCTCAGAGCGGACATTTCCGTCCTCCACTGCCAGTTCCTCAGATACTGAAGCCACTAATCAAATCCATGCCATCTGTGCCATATTCATGGCTTTCTCTGTCGATACCACTGCATCAGCTATGCTGTGAAATAATAGTGATGATGGGAATTCTATAATCTGCACCATCATGCCATCCTTTTTGTTAATATTCATGGCTTATTTTGTTTATTTTTTTTAGTTTTATTACGAGTTTTTGTTATTATTATTGTAGTTAATGGATATTGAAATTGTTTTAGTGAACTTCATATAGACATGTTTTATTTTCTTTACTGTTAAGTGAATGTTATTGCTTTCTTTATGCAGCTTCAAAACATTTTCATAAGAACACTAAATAATTTATTATCATACTATTTAGAAAATGAACCTAAGACGAATTATAGTTTAGTAAATTTGTGAAGAAACAATGGTAGTGCAGTGATAGTTTACATATGCGAAGAGGAAATGTTTAGCAAACAAATGAGATTTAATTCTGAAGGAGAACACATAAGGAATCTATTTGAAGAGAGAACAGAGGCCAACAAAAAATTAACCAGGAAGCTGTAGCAGAAAGAAAGATTTTGGAGAAAATTGCACTCTAGAACAAGACAATATTGAATTCAATAGCTCATGGTAGAAGGATAATCCATGGGACCACCAGAAAAGAAATGGTATTCTGAGAAGGGAAAAGGGTAAATGAAAATAGACGTCTTTATCAGAGCTCTTATTAAAGGAACATCAGCTGCATCCAACAGTGCATTACAAAATGGGGCCAAGTGGACTGAGCAAAGCTAGAAATATATGATCTGGGAAGATATATACTTAAGATCTCTAAGAATTGCACATGAAAAAAATGAATAATAAATATGTGAGCACTAAGAGTTTTTCGCAATCTGCTAAAATATGTTATTTTTCTTGCTGAGCTCAAAGGGTTTTATAAGGCACCTTATGATAAAAGTAATATTTCTTTCATTCAGATCCACATGCGTGCAAAGATGAAGAAGAGATGCGAGAATTGAAATTCACACTGTTAAGTATTTGAAAAGATGCTGAAGGGATATCAGGAATAAATCGTTACTTTACAATGTTAATAACGTTTTGCTATAAATTCTGCACAGTCAGAAATCAAGCAAACTTCATATAAGTAACTTACACTCTTATAATGTTAATCTGTGAATAATGCACTTAAAGGTATAAGGCAGGATTCATTAAGTAAACTTTCATAGTGTGGTAAGACTTAACTCCACTATGCCTTTTTATATTACACAGTGCATTTTGCAATGTGACAGAGTGATTTATGAGCATCACATTTCAAGCCTAGCTACTCAGCACAGTGAGATGTAAGGAACTCATGTTTTATTGTCATATTAAAGACAGTAGCAAGATAGAATACAAATGGGTATTGTAATGACACTATGTAGCCTCTACTGGTCCATTACCTACCTCCCCTTTCCACTCGACAAATGGTAGACTACTACACACACAGGTAAATTATGATATGCAGCTACCACCCCATCTGTGAAACACAGCTTTTTTTAGCCCAAGATTAAACTTTTATCCTGTGTTTGCACCCAGTGCTCTCTCTCTCCTGCCTAATCTGTCATTTTCCTAAAATTAATTTCTTCACAGTTTCTCTATGTATTCTTATAAATACAGATCATGGTCTTCATTTGTCATTGATTTCAATGAAGGATCCAATTCATTAAACATTCTTTCATAATCATGTTACAATTTCCAACATTGTGCATATTTGGAGTTTATAATGTATTTTTCCTCCCAAAGTGAAAGAATAATGTTGGCATATGTAGGGGCACATCTTGCCCTCATTGCTACTCCTTGTACTTGCTTAAAAAAACTCTCCTTCATAATGTATAACATTATTTTTTAAAACCAATTTCATCAGAGTTAAAATAAGATAAAAATCTCTATTGTTAAATTTGCCATATTTAATTAGCGATGTCATGCTCCCCAAAGGGGATGAAGATGCATTTTTTGGCATTTAGTTTGAGACTGCATTTTTGGCACCAGTCATTTGTCTGGGTGAGACCCTCTTGTAGTATGTTTACATCACTAGGGGAGTTGATGACAGTGCCCAGCTTGCAGTCATCTACAAACTTTGTCAGTCATAGACCTCTGGTTTTGGATAGCACCTTGGAGCAGGATATCCCGAACATCAGAGGCCCCAAGACTGATCCCTGGGGTGCGCTACTCATTATGGGTCTACTACTTGAGGTAGCTTCCGCTATTTTGACTGAGTGAGTTCTATCATTGAGCCATTCAGCTACACATCTGGTCACATACAGATTTACACCAAGCTGGGATAGTTTATTTATTATGCCCGAGTGGGGAATAGTGTCGAAGACCTTGGCCAGGTTAAGGTAGCAGTATGCACCATCTTCCCCTTGTCCATGGCTTTGGTGACTGACTCAAAGAAATCTACCAAATTTAACAGGCATGATCTCCCCTTGACAAAACCAAACTGTGTGGAATCAAGTGTTTGGAGGTTGCTGATGTCCTTGTTAATGTGGTTCATGATAATGTGTTCCATGGGCTTGCAAATCAGGCTAGTTAGGCTAATGGGTCTTTAATTGCCTGGATTGGTGGACACTCCACATTTGTGCAGAGGGATGATGGTGGCCATTCTCCACTCGGCTGGGACAAAACCAGTACTCAGGCTTAAGTTGAATAGGGTGCCTAATGGTGGTATGAGTTCCTGCGAGTTAATGCAGGATGCAGCCTGGGATGTTATTGGGTCTCATGGAAGCAGTGTTTTTAGCCTTTGAGAGAGTGGTAATGACTTGTTCCCTAGAGATAAGGGGTGGGGGGGCAGGTGCTGGGAAAATCCTGGATTACTGATGGAGGGACAGAGGGGTGAAGTATTCACTGAACCCATCTGCCAGCAGGTTGGCTATATCCATGGCATTTGTGTATATTGTGTCCGACATACCTCATTATATTTTGCAGCCAGTCAGTGCAATGAATGTTATTAATTCGCCTGGACAGCACACATATGGCTTAGTTACAAATTTTGACAGGCCCCACCAGTATAAGTACTTTGCAAGGCTATCATTACACATTGAGCACAGCCTATACTCAGTCCTCCAGAATATACAGGATAAGAAGAAGAAACCACTGGTAATCAGGCAAAAATCCAATATCACCTAGTACAGCAGAGACATTCTCTATATTATTCTCCTGTTAGGAGAAAAAAAAAATCCCTTCTATAATCCTGCCTGTTAGAAGGAAAAAAATCCTCCATTGAATTCACCATACCACTGAGATTCTCTCTGAGTAGACATAATCTAGACTCCCTACTGAAATCTTGAACCTTGCATTGCTGAGTCCCTAGAGACTGAAAAAAAAAACAGAAAATACAGAAGAGGAGTGAATATTAAATATCACTCTACTTTAAACTTTTTTTTTGCATGTGAGCCAAACCCTTCTGTACCGCTAATGAGATAGACTAACTCTGAGATCACCTTGCCTCAAAGAAAAGTGATTATTCTGAGAAATGGCAATCTTGGACTTAATATGTGTAAGTCCAGATTTTCAGCCATTCAGTGTCCACATGCGAGGCCTGAGATTTTAAATGGTTACCTATGATTCAACATCGACCCATTAATAGCCAGTCCCAGGACATTTTGGAAAAGGTGATGCATGCATTCCCTGACAGAGAGGACAATGCTCTGTGAAGAAATGATGTAGATGACAAAGGCATAAGCTGAGGAGATACTTCTTGGAAAACTTTATGTATTAAACCTCTTCAGTCATCCATTCCAGACAAAGATTTGAAGAGATACCTTTCCATTTTGAGTAGAAGTTGGCAATTTCTTAACATCCTTTGCCTGCTGTATGGATTTATAATGTGGGGAAATAAAGAGGCACATCAGGAGGGCAGTAGAGAGCATAGCCAAGATAGCTGCCTAAGCCAATTGCTCCTGAAAGGACCTGAAGAAATTTGGATAAAATCTACTGTTCACAGGGAGAAAAAAAAAAACAGAAGAAAAGATGAATGGGCAGGAACAAAAGGAGGCATAAGTTGTTTCCTTTATAGCTTCATATGAGGCTATCTGTCCTTGTGGACCATTTTAAGCCTAGCCAATTTCCCTTTCCCAAGGTGAGAATCAAATTCTGTACCATGTGACTTCTCCTGTGGTGCTTATAACTAATACTGTTTTATCTAGATTGTGTAACTAGATAGGTAAGAGGTTCAGATCTCACAGTGGTAACCTTGCATGTTTGTGTGTGTTGTGGGGGGGGGGGGGTGCTACTGACAGGAAAGTGATGTCTCAGTGTCAGATGTGCTTTGTCCACTTCCACTGAGGACCTTGACTGCTGAAGTTGTGGTGGTGCAGAGATTTTTGGGATTGGGTCATAGTCGCCAACATTTCCACAGACCTGGGTTCTAATTCTACCTCTGCATATGACATATCCTAATATGTGGAATGAGGTAATTGTTTCAGTGTTTTTTAAGCTGGTATAATAGTCAAGGTATTTCCCCTCACAGACACAAAGTACAGAGTCTGATTCTCACCTTTCCAGGGAAAATTGACTGGGCTTAAGATAGATGACAAGTGTTCCAGCCTAATAATTTCCTACAAGCCTAGAACTGTAAGGTAAGATCTTTAACAGTTTTACCAAACCTCAGCCCCTGCAACTAAACAGGAGCAATTGTGTAATTTTGCATTTTTTTTGAAAGGTAATCACAGTAAGCCATGATACGATCTCCTTGAAACAAATGATAAAACAGAAACAGACAATAGTGGAAAGGCTACATTGAAAGCTGTGGGATCTGGAAGAAGATAAAGCAGCAATTAAAGCTGAGCTGCAGGACCAGATTCACAGAATACAGGAGCTAAAGGCATAGATATACAAAAGACAGGGAATAAAGATGGTTGATCTTGAAAATCACTCAAGAAGTAGTAACAACAGGAAAATTGGAATACAAAAAATCATGGGCAACAGTTAACTGGAGCAATCTGTAAAGCAGATATTGTATGAGGAAATTATCAATAAACACTAACAGAGAGGATATACAGAGTAGTACAGCAGCAGCAGAAAGGAGGCACAGGCATATTTAGCATTTTTCCATTCATTTGCAGTAAGAAAGAAATAATATAACAACCACATAGACAAAGTTTCCCCATTTGAAGGGATGTTCATAAAGCTAAGTCAAAGATTTATCAGAAATACTCTATCACCGGGATTCATGAAGCTTGCGCCAGGCGCAGGAGTAGTGTAGGTGTAATAATGCCAAATATGGCCGTTGAGCGATTCATGTATGATCCAATTCCATGTGCACTACCGGCGTACGCCAGAACTGCACAGCCCTCAGCATAGGTATGCTAATCACCCCATGCGCAGTGTCGCACCATGCAAAAGAAGGCAGATACCGATTCATGAAGTGGTGCAGGCATAGCGTAAGCCCACGGAAATGTAAACCAAAAAACACAGTTTACATTTTCCCAAACAGAACATCGGAGCTATGGAAGTGGACCAGACTCATGTATTACAAAGTTAACATATGCCAATGGCTAAATACACAGCCAATGGCATAAGAAAAGATGCACAACACCTAAAAAACAACATTTAATGTCATGTCCACAGTAACGCACAGTACAACCGCAGGGCATGTGTGCGCAAACAGGAACATAAAGAAATTATATAAAAAATTCATAAAATCGTAATGTAATACAAATCAGGTTTACACCATAATACGCAATGGTAGGCATGGAACACCACAACTAAGGTGCAAGGGTTGCTAAGGGCCTGCGACAGTGTTCGGCGCGGTAACTATGAATTAGTAGTCCATGCCATGCAAATGAGGCAGGTAATACTTAATCACAAACGTCCCGCCGGATTAAAGTTGTACCATATGGTGCAGCGCTATAACACCGAGGAGTGGCTCAGAGGAGATACATGACATCAGCAGAGGGGTGTGCCACCATAGCGGTAAGCACATTGGAGCAATGCAAATCTGGCCTGGCCGTTGCTAAGCAAAGCTGCAGGACAGGGGTAGGGAGGAAGGTATAGAATCGTTTAGCTGAGAGCACACATGGTGCCCGAAAGCGCATGTGTACAGGGATAAAAACGTGCCCGAAACCCAGTAAGCGGATGCACGCGCCGCGAACAATAGCACAAACAGGAAGGTCAGGGGAAGAAAAGAAGGAAATGCCAAAGTAGGGTAATTGGGGTACTAATGAGCAATTAACACCAATCACCTCACGGCGGCCAATCGACGGCAGCTGACAAGTCTACTCGCAGAAACCTGCAAAACAGGATAGGGGAGGCAATGGAATGCAAAGAAAGGAGGGGGGGCATTGGATTGCAAAGATAGGAGATCTGTCATAGCAGAGCAAAGCAAACCGATAGTAGACCGGCAATAGCACACATTACGCAAGATAAGCCAGGTCTAGGAAAGTACAAATGAAAGCAGGCTGCTGGATGCATGCCAGAAAATGGTAGGTGGAACGTGCAGAAATGTAAAGGGAAGGTCAAGAGGTAATCCACGGCAACCAAAGGTAATTCAACACCAAAAGCACCACAATAGCAGTTCCGGTAGTAAAACACATAAGATTCCCTGTAGCAACGATCGTACATACACACCCTATGACATCATCGGTGTTCACAGCACAATAGTATAAAGTGTGAAAGCACCCTA
>NC_056745.1:594281425-594498925 GCF_019279795.1 Protopterus annectens
GACATGTCTAAGGTGGTCCCGCTGTGCAAGTATGCTTTGCATTATGGGATACTATGTAAAATATGTGTAATGTATAGTATTTTAGGTAGATATGTCAGATATTCTACACAGCATAACAGGCATATCATGCATACCAAAGGTATCGTCTATTGGCATGTACAATAACAGGATACATATGGCTTGTAGGCACGGGACATTGTAATAGCATGATAGCTAACCTAAATGGAAGAGCTACCAAGTAACCATGCACAAAGGACATGTAATAGCTTCACAGGTTCATAGTGGGGTACTATGCTGTCTGGCAAGTGTATGTTTAAGCACAACTACAGTGTTCACACCAGTGGCACCTCTCTAGGGTAGTGTCCTGCAAACAGCAGAGCCATGTGTTACCTGCACCTCTGCACAGTACAGCCACTGCAGTGATCCCTGACGTACATGTGTCTCCCAACCACCAAGGGAGGTATCACATGAACAGTGCTACTGAGTGTCCCTGCATGATGTTCATAGGACACATGTTCCAAAGCATGGTGAGTGTCCGGTTTGGGAATGTAACCCTCAAGTACATCCCACTCATCGTTGCGTGTGTGCACATATCCACGAGCATGTTGCTCACAGTGGCTTTTGCTTATGTCGCATATGTGGAGTATATCCATTAATATTGTTGTGGACATGGGCCCTGTCTGTTCAGCAGAGGTCACCCCTGAATATGTAGTATGTAAATGTGTACAGACATGGTGTCTGTAGTTCAGCCGCATACTTTAACTGTCGGAGTTCAATAAACGTCATGGCATGTTAATGTTGTGGTATGTAAAGCTGTAGCTGTTGTGTAAGGTACACCCTAAATGGGGTGGTCTACCCTTGAATGTGTGTAGAAGTCTTGAGTTCAGAGGTACAATGGGTGCCTATGTACCAGCTACACACCCAGTACAGATAAGTGTGGCCACGTAGAAGGATTATCCACAGCACAGTGGCAATATGGTAACCACAGGAGTGGGTGCAACATACGTGTGTACTACGAACATGTACAATGTGACAGGTATGTAGGGGACTACCACCTATGTGATAGTCAGTGGGTGAATGGTGTAATGCAAAGGTGATGTTCATGCACTTTGTGTCATGCAGCTTGAGGCCATGATATTCATATCAGGTATCTGTCACAGTGATACCCATATGGATGGAGTCAGTATCAGCTGGTGGATCAATCATGGTGCTTTGTATGCAGGGGTTTGTAAAGCTAGGCAGGGAAAGTCCCTCTGTGCTAGCCTGTACCTCAGGGAAGCATATACTGAACATGAGGGGCCCTATGACTGAGGACTGTGATATGCCAAGTGTAACTGAAATGCAGTAGGTACTATGGTATGCTACCATCATTGTGTGTGTCCTGTCCATGAGCCACCTTGCATAACATCCTGAGACATAGGGTACGATGTGCAGGTGGATGTGTATGTTGTCAATACCAGAATGGAGAATGGTGCTGAAAGGCAATGAGAGGACAATGTAGGATGTGTGGACCCCCGTACCGTCATCAACTACCCTGGTAACTGTATGAAAGTAGTCAACCAGGTGTAGGGGCCATGCTCTGGCCCTAACAAGTCCAACCCGGGTGGCATCAAAGGACCGGAGCCCAACAATGTCTCTGTGAATGACGTCCATGATGATGTGCCCCATAGCCATGCAGAACAGTCCAGTCAGGTGTGTAGGACTATAGTCCCACTCATGCATTGTGATGCCGCCTGTGTGGAGTGTGATAACTGTTGCTGTGTGCCATTCAGGGGCCACAATGTCTGATACAAGGCTATTACTGAATATGGTGGCCTAGTGGGGAGACATGTCGTTCAGAGGTTTGTGGACATCACAGCCTGGGACTTTGGAAGGTGACATGGGGCCAGTGTCCCAGGACATATAGAGTGCAGGTTAGTACTGTGTAGGTGTGACCGCAGGGACACAGCAATGTTCCTGCATGGATTGTGGCCCTGTAGCGAATGAAAGGGTGTAATGTTAGCATTGAATCCATCCGCCAGCATGTTGCCAACATCACCTGGGTCTGTAATGTTCCAGAGTGACTGTTGTATGTGAGAGCAGATGTGGGTATTGCCATTGACTACTGACATACCACCATAATGCCTTGTGGTACACCCCAGAATGTGTTGCAGTAATGTTTACGTAGCTAGTCTTGGAGTATGTGATGAGGGATCCCGTGGCCCTACCGAGGCTGACCAGTGAGCTACCCCACCCATGGGATTGTACACCACTGTGCAACAGCCTCCACCTGTTGTTGTACATTATGTCCATGGAACTTAACCACCAGAGTGGCGTCTGCTATCTGGTGTGTACCATCATGGCTCTGTGTGGAATAGCATGATAATCGTGTACATGCTAATGAAGTGCACTGGGGTATGTTTCAGTGTTTGCATGTGCATTGTCCATCTGCATGGGTGTCATGACGTCAACAACCGCTGTCATAAGACGTCTGTAGTAGGTGTTGTAGTACTCATGTACTGTGTATGCCGTGAAGGGTGTGCTGTCAGGATGTGGCTAACAAGGGTGATTAGCATATGTTCAGAATCCACCAATGAGGGGATAACCCCAGGTGTGGAACACCAATCACATGTTGGTAGTGTTCATGTCAAGGATAATGTTGGTCTTGGAGGTGGTGTGTATGGGTTGATCCAGCCGAGTGGAGGTTTTGACTCACGGATGTGTCGGTACATGAGTGGCTATCCCAGTTAAGTGTGGGGTAGTGTCAGTCACACATCAGTAGTAACTGTCTGAGCCGTACTGTCCAGTACACCAACAAATGAGGTCTGGTAACCATGGGGAATGTTGTTGAATCTGTAGCTTGTTACAATGTGTATAGCGGCTCCAGACACAGTTAGTTGCACGTGGAGCACCTCTGATGCACTGTGCTAAGTAACTAGCCAGGATGTGTGTACAACATAGTGGGATATGGGAACACCTCAGCTGTGGGTGTGCTTGTCTAGGTATGTGCCTGAAAGGTATGGTCTGTCTATAACCTGTCATTGCAGGTGTGCTCTGCAGAGCCTAGAGGCAGGTCCCAATCACTGCAGAGATATTGGAGTGGTGCATTATAAGGTGTGCCTTGCCTGCATGCGTCACAGAGGAAGATGCAAGCATTGTGTCACATGACCCCATGTCTTGCTTGCCAGTTCCCATTCTGCCGGTGACTGTTATTGGAAACTGTGTAAGACAGGCAGTATAGAAGCAGCAAGAGCCTTACATGTGATCTGTACTCCCAGGGCTGACAGGTGCAAGTCATCTGTGCCAAAGCATTGTGTTTTGACCAGGTCATTCAAAGCGGACAGATACCAGATGCCTGTGGAATGACAGCAGAAGCATATGCAACTGTTGAAGTGACATAGTCAGTCATTGTACAGTGGTATCGGGTCCGGATGAATGCATAATGCTCCACAGGGCTTGGCCCACACCTTCAGGGCTACAAGACTGGTGAGCTATTGCATGTCTCTGTACACATAGTCTGTAAAGTGGCATCTCAGGGCAGTCACACTGACATGGAGAATGACAGTCACATCGTACCTGGTGAGGTGTGGCATGGGTGCATAGGTTATGTTGCAGAACCAGTTACCCGACAGCAAGATATAAGCGACTATCGCCTTGTGTAGCCTGCTGTGCGGAACTGCAGTGAGACCGCCTACAGAGTCACCTATGACTGGTGTGTTGTGTATGTTATAACACCCTATTGGCTGTATGTGATGGGCAGACATGAGTCTGTGGGCTATAAGTTGGTGATGTTGTGTTCCATGATGGGGCCTGCCTCTGGTGCCTACACAGAGTATGGAGAGGTACTGCACAAGTTGTCCTCGTATGTGTGGCCTGTGGTGGAGATCATGTGAGACTATGTGATGTGTGGGGTGTGTTGCGAATGTTACACATCCCAACATGACTGTCAGGTGCAGTCAGGGTTGGTGACAGCATTACCCCCAGCAGGGCTGCATAAGTGCATCTCCCACAGGCTGTAGTGTCATATGTTGGGAGGCGAGCATTGAATGTGTACATGAGACAATTGCTCTATTGCCACATGTACGACATATCCATCATATAGACAGGCAATAGCACTGGTACGTGACAGTTGGACATGCCTGTATATACAACCATGTCTCACAGGATATGTGAGTTACATGTGCACAACAGCTGTTGTACCGTAAGCAAGCTGGAAATTTTAGGACAGCCAGTGTACCTGTGGGAAATGGTGTGGAATGGGAGCTATAGTAATCAGTAGCTCATGACATGCTCACAAGTTCTGAACAAGTGCCTAGCATGAACATACAATACAGATAGGGTGCTGGATAATATCAACCCACAAGTGGTGATGACAGTCATAATGGGTGGCACCGCACTATAACCCTGTTGAGTATGGTGTGCATGTCCATGAACCATTATCACTGTAGATGTTAGCAGTACAGATGTACAAGACAGTACGGATGTTTGATTACAAATACCTTTGTATGTCACAGGAGTGTTCTACCAGTGGCCTGTTGACAGACTCAGAACTACAAAAGGTGCCAGAGTGACATGTGCATATCACACCAGTGCCAGCTACAGTAGAACAGGGTTAATGTGTTGTACTTCACCCTCATTGTAGCCCATACCACACAGACAAATGTTAGGCATCTGTGTATGTAAGGATGTGAATGGCCATGACCTATGAGCAATAGCTGTGTCAGTGTTGTGAACAACATACAGAATGGGCTGTGTGGGTGAGGTGTGTGACATATGTGCACATTCTGATGGATGATATCAGCAGTGTCACTGCTAGGTGAACATCCCTGTACCCATTAACTACCACCTAGGCTGTGGTCAACATTATGGACACTTTGTAAGGGATGGTGCTGTGCAGTACACCTCCCTGACTTGGTGACGTCTCCAGGCCCCGTAAGTAGTCATACGAGGTACCCATGTCATGACAGGGTGCCATCCATGAGCACGGAGATCATTGGACAGGCATATACAGCACCGGGGTGACCAATATTGGATCACATATCACCTTTAAGGGGTAATGGCCATGTGTGAATGGACAATACCAGCCTTCACAATCCTCATCTCCACTATGCAGCATGCTGTCTACCTTGCATAAAGACATTTGCTGCACCATGATGATGAACATGCTACATGTCCATATCCTGATCTGAAAGACATGCGTCATGGACAGCCACCGTCCTAATACTAGGATTGCCACATGCTGGGCAGATCCATGTGCCATACATGTGACATACTCCCGCCATACCATCTTACCCTGTCCATCAAAGCTGCACATGTCATCCCAGTCATACATGGTGTGATGGCCGCATGGTAGATGTAGCATCAACTGTCTGGATCAGTAATGTGGCACTGATGCACCTCACGGTGGCATAATGGCTGTTGGTTACAGCTAGAAAACCTTGCCCGTACATGCTATGGTTGATAACCATCCCTGCGAATGACGTCCGACTAGCTATTGTCCCATGTCTGTCACATGTGCAACACAGACGATCTGTGGCAGGATGTCGAACAGCTGTACAGTGCTGTGTAGATGTATATGGCAAAACACATGCAAGTACAGGTTTCCATGTGTATGTGTGCATTGTCACTACTCAAGTCCATTAAGGCTGTGTCTGTGTTGATATGTGACATATACACAGCATCAAGGTCAACAGCATTACCGTGGACACATCCAGGCATGTGCAGATAGGTAAGAACACCAGTGCAGGCAAACAGACATGCCCACATCAAGACAGCATTCACATGGAGTATGAACACTGTAATGAGGTGACACACATATATGGTGATGATATCCAATGCATAATGGGTGTTACATGCGTGTGACACAAACACGTCAGTCGTGTCAGTGTCATGATGATTTGCAAAGATAACTATGCAGATGTACTAGATGTCATAGAAATGTATGTGCAGCAGTATCTCTGTACATCTCTGAAACTGTGACCTGTCACCATCATTATGTCTTACAGGTAATGCCTCGTACACGCCTTCCAGCGTAGAGCCGCCAGGAGGATGATGTCCTCATCCCGTACCTCCATGAGAACTATGAGATGTTGTTCAGCCATGTTCCACAGCATGCCCAGCAGTGGGACGACCTGTGGCAGGATCATCACAGGAGGGTGAACGATGTGGGTGGCCATAACCGCACATACCAGCAGGTGCGCAGACACTGCACGGACCTGATACGACATGCAAAACAGCGTGCCACTTCAATCACCCGGGAACAAGGTGGAGCAGGTGGTGGGCCACCAACCCAGCCCCCATTCACACACACTGAGGAGTTACTGGCCAGTCTGGTGACACTGTCAGAACAGCATCCACAAACACTATCTGCCATCATGGAGGTGGGTGTCTCCCAACCAATGAGCCTGGAGTTTCCTGGTAAGTCAGTACTGCACATATGGCTACTATATCCCATTTACATGCATGTGTCACTGTACATTATGTAATGTAACAACATATGCATGGTATGTGGACACACATGCTGCATACTACAGTATGCTACCCTGTGTATGCACACATGTGCATACTATATGCTATTGTACAGGCAAATGTGTTAACATGCACAGTGCACCCTGTGGCTGTCATACAGTCATGGATAATGTTCATACTGCTGTGTCATCCCTATACAGGTACCTCTGGCATGCCGTACAGACATGAGTCCATAGCAGGTGAGACTGTCATCAGTATCAGGCATGTAAAAGCATAGATCTATTTGCCATGTGGCCAGCTAACACTTGTATACTTGATGTTCGTTCCATTCACGATATACAGGTCGCGTCACCCATCATTCACACAGGCCACCCATGTGCAATATATACAAATGAAATGATACACTGACATGAAACCAGAGTATTTATCATTGCTACATGTATGGTCAGCTGTGCATACAACAGTGGAGGTGTTCTACAATGGAGGCATATGTACTATATATTGGAACAATACGTGTGGTACGCAAACAGTACCACACAGTGAGCTGTGATATGGGCAGCCCACAGGAGTCACCATTGTGTTATATGCCCCTGCAATGGGTGCACACATTGCGATGTGCCATCTGACATGTCCCAGACGTGTAGTGTATTGGCTGCAATAATATCACACTATCCCATAACCCATACCCCACATACAACCTGTTCTCTGCATAGCCCTGTGGATGGTGACATATCTGACATCTATGGGTGTATGTCATATGGGACAACACAGACATGTGTGATAGACGGCCATCACACACATTTGTCTAACACATGTGCACAAATGGCCATGGGGGATGGCCAGAGATACGTAGCCACACAGTAGATGTGATGTCTATACACCCTGTTTCACATTGTCCACACATGGTCCAATTATAGCCATAGTTGACCGATTATACAGTTGATGTGGTACACTGGACATCCTAAAAGCCTGTGCACAGCCAGTGGAGGTGTCACTGACGTCTGCCATATAAGATGTGTTGAACATCACGCCTGTGTCATAGCATGACAGTAGTCACCTCTACAGCTTTCACAGACATTGACACCACATCAGACCACAGATGCTGTACATTTCCCTTGCTGCTGTAGGACATCACCGTTAGCTGTGCACCTCGTGTGTGTGGTACAGCAATGTCATGTTGGACATGGTGAATTGACAAGTCCGCTATGTGTGGACATGGTTGTCAGGCAGCTAAGACTCTGTAGTTGCTGTGCAGGGGTGTCATCTGTAGGTCCTCCAGTGACCTGTCACATGACACAGCATGGTTTGGTGTGTACATACCTCAGCATCGTGGGTCACAATCCACAGTTATGTCATGGGTATGCATGCAGTTATGGCTATGCAATGTGTACATATTATGCACTGTATAGCAATATAGATGCCTCATGATGCCATGCAATGACACAGTGTCTGTACTTCACACTGTAGAGCAATGTAGACGGCTCACACTACCCTTCCATGCACATGCACATTTGCTAAACATACATTCTATCTGTAGGGCATACAGACAACACCACAATGTGATGGCCATTACGATGCTGTGCATGTCAGGACAACATTGTGTCAGACATGTATGCATGT
Organism: Protopterus annectens; assembly: GCF_019279795.1. Lineage (NCBI taxonomy): Eukaryota > Metazoa > Chordata > Ceratodontiformes > Protopteridae > Protopterus > Protopterus annectens. Next base: position 594,289,493 of record NC_056745.1, read on the forward strand.
TAATGCACACGTCAGCAGATTACATGTGAAGGTCACGTCAGCCATGTGTACTGTTATCCTGTTCTGGTCCACATGGTGTATCACGGGGATGCATGCATACTACCATGATTGTGTGAACTGCATGACTACTGATATGACACCTGCTTGCTGTATTGTGCATCCCAGGGGGCATGCTTATTAATACTATTAATGTCTGAGCTGCATGTCGTCTGCTGTATCACAGACATGCTGCATATCATCTGTCAAATCACATGCATGGTGTGTGTGTGTGTGTGTGTGTGTGTGTGTGTGTGTGTGTGTGTGTGTGTGTGTGTGTGTGTGTCTGTGTATATTGCAATTTAGAGTCTTTCTTTGCATTCACAGGTGATGTAGGTGTGTTACCCTCCTGCGGTCCATCTGATGTTAGTGTCCCCACAGATACTAGCAGTGATGAACATATGCATGAGGTACAGGCAGGGTTGTCAGGAGCTGAATCTGTGCCAATGGTTGCCATTCCAGCTATGTCCCCCTCTTCCCCGCACACAGTTCTGCTGCCAACACATACCGCATCACCAGTGGCCATAGAGGAAGGACAGTCAGCGTCTGTTAGCATGGAACAGGAATGTGTGGTGGCTACAGAAGGTGTGTCTCCACACCATGATGTCAGTGTAATGTCTGCAGATGTGCCACAGAGGCATGTGGCCGGTGCTGTTCGTTGGAGGACCTCTGGCAGACATGCACCTGCAGGACAGAGTGCAGCTGCTGGTATCACCAGACGCATGTTCCAGACTGTAATGGTGGCACAGGCACGTGCTGAACGGCAGAACAGAGAAGGGCAGAGGCTGCAGAGGGCTGCTATCCATACCCTAAATGATAACATCCAGGCATTGGCAAATGCTCAACAGCAGATTGCTGATGTTCTGGACAGGCAATTGGGTGACATGGTCGGAATCCTTGACCGTGGCATGGCAATCTGCGAGCGTGAGCTGTCTGTGCTGGAACATCTGGTAGGAGTGAGGCATAGGCCATGTGGACGTAGGCCAGCTACACCACCTAGTGCAGGTTGACGTGAGCGTGCCACCTCACATGCCCGCTCCCATAGTGCCGGTAGCAGTAGCAGTGCAGCTGGTGCTGCGTTATCCACACCAGGACACAGCAGGCCATGTGGACATGGCCCTGGACGTTCCCAGTGGGGACATGGTTCCAGTGGACATGTGTCGTCGGACAGTAGCCAATCTGTATCTACGCCTGGTAGTGCCCATGCAACCCCTGGCAGGCACAGGTCACGTGTCCGTGGCCGGACACAGTGAGCTGTACAACCTGGTCTGTACAATCTGGAGCTGTCAATAATAGCCCTGTGTAGGCCTCACAAAAGGCAGAACTGTGTGCACACATACACGCACACAGCAAACACATCTGTAGGGCACCATAACACCCACATGCATACTGAACAGACATGTCCAATCATATCACCGGCCCTTACCCACACACATGATGTCTCCCATTGGTGCAGCCTATGCCCCTGGCACACATTATCACCCTGTGCATATGATGAAGCCTGTGCCGCAATCCTGTCATCCACACCATCGGTGCAGGGACATGCTCAAATGGTCTGATGCACAGGGTGAACAGAATAGTGAGATGTGTATAATACATTAGTTGTGTACGACTAGTGAGGGAAGTGTATATTACATTAGTTGTGTAAGAATGGTGACAGACATGTATATTACATTGGTTGTGTACTGTTGACACACACCAGACATACCATGTAGTACAGGTGTAGCATGCATTGTTATATGTGCACAACCATGTAGTACAGGTGTAGCATGCATTGTTATATGTTCACAGTATGTGTCTTGGTAACAACAGTAACAGCATGTTGGTAATGATGCCCAGGTTCCCTCCTTATGGTCTACATGCATGTGTCTACAGGTAGCAGTGTTTGCAGTCTCCCATGTGCAACTGTGGAGTACTCACAGGCACGTATGGCAATCTCAGCATGCTATACATAGCCTCAATCGGACAGCTGGAAAGTCTAACATACCACAGATGTCCACACATATACTGATCCAGAAGCCTGTGTGCAGTTTAATAGGCTACAGTGGCTAGAGACATGACATCCATACCAGGTCACATCACAGGTATGTTGACATGGTGCAGGGGTTGTACACAGCGGTCTGGACAATGATAATATTAGAGGCCACTTGATAGCATGAGGCCTCACTGTGTAGCAGTAATACCCTGTCACAGTACAGGAACATGCCCATACTCACGGGGTCGACAACACTATAATACACACCCCATAGTGTTGAGGTGAGGACACTTGCCTATGTGGTCATAACCCTCACAGTACTGTGCACCCACATGATGCGACACAGAGAAGGGACATGTACAGGTAGCCAGTATGGCTGAGACCGATGGCAGCAACAGGGTAGTTGACTGCATCACCATGAGGGGTTGGGATCCTATGTGTTCCGTATGGTAGCATACACCCACACTCCATGCACCAGACAGCCATACATATACACACACACACACACACACACACACACACACACACACACACACACACACACACTGTGGAGACCACAACTGTCATACGCATATGGATAGCTGATGTGTGTGATACACACACCACACCTGCCTACGTCATGCTTTCCACACTGCAGTATGTACAGATGTCTACAACAGTGTACAGGGGTGTGTCACAATTGGGATGTATTCCCCACCATATGTGGCATATATGATCACACATGCAAACACATATGGCAGTACTGTGAATGATAACCTGCTATATGATGATACGTCTGACAGACATGCAGCAGTATTGGCCGCATTATGTGTACCAACACTATGTCCGGCAATTGTGCTGCTATATGCACACGGGAGGATGTAAGTGTTACAGGTGTCGAGTAACATATAGTCAGTAACACCTGACCGCTGTGTAGGTTTTATGTCTTCACCATCAGGTAACAGTAACATAGCATACTGTTTGCACATGTAATGGTATGATGGCATGTAACACACCTGTGAGCCGTACCCTGCGAACATCCATCTACACAGGTGGATCACCACTTTACGTACACACATCCATCCATACCTGATGTACATCCTACCGTACTGTCAGTATGTCACCATATACAGGTGTCAATGATGGGGCTGCATTGCAACTGCATGTTGTAGTTCGGCACAGATGAGTTACTTACATCAGCTACTGCACATGCATGGCAGCTGCATGCACACTACAGTTTGTACATGTGTGTTGGTCCTACATGCCTGTCATGTAGCCATGTTTGTATGCATTGCAATCGGTGGACATGTGTGTTGACATACATAACACATGGACTGTTGTATGATATGATGGGTGTCATGGGTAACTAGTACAGAGGGAATGTGTCCTCGGTCAACATTGCTACCTCATGTACTGTTGGCATTCAACAGCCATGGACCCACCTCCCATTTGTGTGCGTACGATTGCTGTAGCCACTTGTCTGCATGGAGGACAGCAAAAGCTATGCTATGTACATGTGTGTTGTGTGTGTGGTCCATGCACATATCCACTGCAATTACATGTATGACATATCTGAACATGTGTGTTCATTGGTGTACAGCGACAGTCATCTGTCACAGCTGTGTAAGACCCAGGGCCCCTGTTATGTGTAGAGCTGACCTGGTTATGTACAGTGGTATCATTGCAATGCATAACACATGATGGAACCCTGTCGGTACATGTGTAGTCTGCACAGTTGCTGTACACCTATGTACAGTCCACTGGTCATGCATAACCCGGTATTGTGTTGATGTATTGCTGGTCCAACGACATGGTGGTGTCTGAGGGCTACATTGTAGACTGCGGTGTGTACCTCTGTGATCTGCACCTGAGACATCTGTGATGGCTCCTGAGTGTGTACTGGTCAATACATGTGAGTGGCCATCATGTACGTGGGGACAGTAATACCATACTGTGCCCTTTCGTGTTTAGTATCCGTGTGCATGCAAGACGGCCCTTTGCAACTGCTAAGTGTGTAAGCATGCCCAGTACGCCGTTGTGTAGTTGGACACACAGTACATTCCAAACTGCGCCCTTACGTGTTTAGAATCCATGTGCATGCAAGACGGCACTTTGCAACTGCTAAGTGTGTGAGCATGCCCAGTATGCCGTTGTGTAGTTGGACACACAGTACATTCCAAACTGTGCCCTTATGTGTTTAGAATCCATGTGCATGCAAGACGGCCCTTTGCAACTGCTAAGTGTGTGAGCATGCCCAGTACGCCGTTGTGTAGATGGACACGCAGTACATTCCAAATGGACGTGTGATACTAAGCATGTGGGCATGGCCAGTGACACCTTGTGTCGGTGATGTGCCTCTGTGTATGAGCATGGCCATTGACATCCTGTATAGCAATGGTGGACATCCAGGCAACAGATGTCCATTTTCAACGTCACGATGGATGCCTACATTGAACACACTGGCTGACTGTCTTGCAGGGTGTACTGTCTGTGGCACATCCCATATCTATTCAGTGTTGTTGTAGTGCTCCATAGATATTTAGTTGTCCCGATCACACCACTGCCGTGTGTTTGTCCACGTCTACCTTGGGACAGTAATATGCTTTCAGACTGCTCACTCTCTATACATTCCCTATCGGCATCCTTGCCTTTGTCGAAGATGTCACCCACCTAGAAGTATGCCTCTGGGAGTGTTGTGTTCAGTAATCTCGGTAGCGCATTCTGTAAATGCGTATTGCTGTAGTGTGATAAGGTAGTTTGGTACATGTTCGACTCCCAGCCCTGCCAAGTGTGTGTGTGTTTCCAGCTGCCTGGGGACACGGTAATGCTTTTAGACGCCTCACACCACATACATTCCCTATCGACGTCTTTGCCTTTGCGGATGATGTCACCCACCTAGAAGTATGCCTCTGGGAGTACTGTGTTCAGTAATCTCGGTAGCGCGTTCTGCAAATGCGTATTGCTGTAGTGTGATAATGTAGTTAGGTGTATGTTCGACTCCTAGCCCTACCGTGTGTGTGTGTTTCCAGCTGCCTGGGGACACAGTAATGCTTTTAGATACCTCACACCACATATATTCCCTATCAGCGTCTTTGCCTTTGCGGATGATGTCACCCACCTAGAAGTATGCCTCTGGGAGTGCTGTGTTCAGTAATCTCGGTAGCACATTCTGTAAATGCCTATTGCTGTAGTGTGATAAGGTAATTAGCTGTATGTTCGACTCCCAGCCCTGCCAAGTGTGTGTGTCTGTATGGTGTGTGTGTTTCCAGCTCCCTGGGGACACGGTAATGCTTTTAGACGCCTCACACCACATACATTCCCTATCGGCGTCTTTGCCTTTGCGGATGATGTCACCCACTTAGAAGTATGCCTCTGGGAATGCTGTGTTCAGTAATCTCGGTAGCGCATTCTGTAAATGCGTATTGCTGTAGTGTGATAAGGTAGTTAGGTGTATGTTCGACTCCTAGTCTTGCCAAGTGTGTGTGGTGTGTGTGTGTGTTTCCAGCTGCCTGGGGACACGGTAATGCTTTTAGATGCCTCACACCACATACATTCCCTATCGGCATCTTTGCCTTTGCGGATGATGTCACCCACCTCAAAGTATGCCTCTGGGAGTGCTGTGGTCAGTAATCTTGGTAGCGCATTCTGTAAATGCGTATTGCTGTAGTGTGATAAGGTAGTTAGGTGTATGTACATCTCCCAGCCCTGCCAAGTGTTTGTGTGTGTGTGTGTGTGTGTGTGTGTTTCCAGCTGCCTGGGGACACAGTAATGCTTTTAGATGCCTCACACCACATACATTCCCTATCGGCGTCTTTGCCTTTGCGGATGATGTCACCCACCTAGAAGTATGCCTCTGGGAGTGCTGTGTTCAGTAATCTCGGTAGCGTGTTCTGTAAATGTGTATTGTTGTAGTGTGATAAGGTAATTAGGTGTATGTTTGACTCTCAGCCCTGGCAAGTGTGTGCCTGTGTGTGTGTTTCCAGCTGCCTGGGGACACGGTAATGCTTTTAGATGCCTCACACCACATACATTCCCTATCAGAGTCTTTGCCTTTGCGGATGATGTCGCCCACCTAGAAGTATGCCTCTGGCAGTGCTGTGTTCAGTAATCTCGGTAGCGCGTTCTGTAAAGGCGTATTGCTGTAGTGTGAAAAGGTAGTTAGGTGTATGTACGACTCCCAGCCCTGCCAAGTGTGTGTGTGTTTCCAGCTGCCTGGGGACACGGTAGTGCTTTTAGATGCCTCACACCACATACATTCCCTATCGGCGTCTTTGCCTTTGTGGATGATGTCACCCACCTAGATGTATGCCTCTGGGAGTGCTGTGTTCAGTAATCTTGGTAGCGCATTCTGTAAATGTGTATTGCTGTAGTGTAATAAATTAGTTAGGTCTGTGTTCTAATCCCAATCCTGCCACGTGTATGTGTGTGTGTGAGAGTTTCTTGTTGCATGACAACAGTACATTGCTTTTACACTATTCACTCTCCGTAGAATCCGTACAGCGTCTTTGCCTTTGATGCTGATGTCAGCAAGCTAGACATATGCCTGTGTGAATGCTGTGATCTAGTAATCACGGTAGTGTGTTCTATACATGCGTAATGCTGTAGTGTGATAAGGTGGTTAGGTCTGTGTTCTGATCCCAACCCTGCCAAGTGTGTGTGTGTGTATATCTATTTATATATATGTAATGTAGATAGATATTGATATGTATGTGGATATTAGCACTATTGAATGTGCTGCATTATCTGTACATGAACACCTTTGATGTATGTAAATCTGCTATGGCTCTGTGATAGTGCACATGCTGTGTGCTGTAGTGATCCTGGGTTATAGTTGTGTAGTGACCAGTTATTCTGTTGCTGGGTATTACAAGGGACATTGACAACAATGATAGTACAGCACCTTTAAACGGTCGTGTGCACATGTCAGCAACAGTCAGCAGTGGCTATTACTTTGGAGAATGAGTATGGCTCATATAACTATGTATTACCTGACACTACTATGCAAATCAGGTTAACATTACTGACTCCCGTTTATCCACAGGTTGTGATACAGATCCCAAGAATGTATGTGTATGCATTGACAGGTGCAGGACTGGAATATTGTTGAATGCATGCAGAGGTGTCCATGGCCAGTAATGGCGATCTGTACAGCCTGGCAGGTATGGTCTGTGACTGTCCCACAACCTCCTGTATATGCATGACACATGCTGAAACTGTGTACATGCTGACACACACACATGAAACAAACAGCTAGGGCTAACACATACACACACACATTGCATCAACATTGGGCCATGCAAACACTGTTGTCCCTCACACACACACATACTTACATGTTGATTGGATGGCTCAATGACAGGCTCTGGAAAAGAAACACCATACCCTGTGCATATGATGACACTTGTGCCACCACCTGTAATGTGTAACATAGATGCAGGAACAGACTAACATGGTGCTGATGCTCAGGGTGGCTTTATAGCACTGTATTAATGTTAAAATGTTGTTAACACAAAGTGTGATATCCTTCTAGGTGTATGTAGGCAGGCATGATGTATTGCAGCTATGGCCATTAATGTAGTATAGTTTACAGCACTGTTGATTCTGAAGATTTATTATCCATCCATGTACCATTTGACTGACGTGTGTAGTATTGGCAGCATGTGTTTCAGAGTGTGCAGTACGTGTGTGATTTGTGTAGTACAAATTTATACATGCTTACAAACACGTACACTGGCTTACATGACATTACATGGGCTTCAACATGCTTACATTAGCTTAATCGTTCTTCAACGCGTGCACACGGGCTGACACACGTGCACACATGCTTACTCGGGCTTACAGGCACGCACAGGCGCGAACACATTGTCAGCAGGCTTGCAAGAAACTTCAGTGATATCCATGGCATACACCATCAGTTTCCTGACTGTACCTAGGATAAATCATAACACGCCTCTTCCACTGATGAGTAACTGACAGCAAACATGTGACACATTGCTCCGATAGGATTACAGTGTTTTATACATACACACTCATGATGTCACCTATCTTCTACTCTGATAGTTCCCTTAACCTACTCTTCCACTGTAGTGGCTTGGCCCATATGGCATGACAAATTGTGATTCACTATCCTCAGCCTCAATCGCATCGGATTGCCTACTAATGCTTGGTTACATCTCTGACAGAGCGCTTCCACACATAGCAACCAGTACTCAGTAGCCATCTTGTCTTCAGCTTGCCATTCACCTGCATGGAGAACTAACTGTTAACGATAATTACAATTTCTATGTGTATTTTAAATATTTCTCTTGTTTTAAAAGCACAGCGCATTTTCACGCCACTGTGCTACGCTTACACACCGGAGATCGGGGGAGGACAAATAGAGTTTTATTAATTTCAAATGGAAAAATATGCCACTGGCCTTATATTTGGCCATTGACATGCTTCTTCAACTGAATTCATCCTTTATTTGCAGCTGATATTGCTCCGTTTAGCTACTTGCAGAACGTAACTCGGATAACATCCGAGTACATTTCTGCACATAACTCTAGTCTTGCACGGACAGCTTACTGTTTCATGTATCGCAGATTTACATCATTTGCATAGCTTTCACCTACAAATGGGGTAATTTGCATATCCTAATATTGTCTGTGCAACGTTCGGTTTAGGGGCTGTCTTACACGCCCCTACAGGATATTGCTGAATAGCTCGGCAGACATCTTGCCTTGTTCTACTCTTCCTCTACTTATACATGCTGGCCAAGGCTCCATGACCCCTGGCCTAAGCTTTGCTGTGTGCTAATATGTCTATTTGTGGAGTATGCATGGCTGTAGGTATGTTTTGACCTGCTACGTCTGACTTTTCTACAAAGCAGCTCCCACTTTCATCATTTGTAATGGTGACAGCCCTATAGGTACTATATATACAGCTGTGACATTTGACATGTCAACACATACCTGTGGTCAATATTAAACTGACTACTTCAGCGCCTTTCATACCTCCAGAGTTTTCTTGTAGTAGTATAGTCGATAATACTGTTTCCTATAACATGTATCTATTTCTGATACAAGATATATAATTTTATTACACCACTACACACAAGAAGAAATCACAGGCCAGATGCCATTACATTCCTTTTGCAGGACACACCCGCCAAGAGTGTTGTGTTCCTCACAAAAGCCAACAGGTGCTAATCAAAACATATTATGCTATCATCTACCTTATGTGTTCGCCGGTATTTGCGCTTTCCGTCAGTGGCAGAACTCACATGCGAGTGTGGGAGACTGAACACTGTATCGGGGACACTGCATAACACCCTGAGGGTCACTATTACCTTCCACATTGACTATCACAGGGCATAAGTATTCATTCACATTTATCGAGGTACATGCTTTTGACTTATACATGTTTTGTCATTTGTCATCCCGTCGTTCTTCACACCTGTCCACCTGATATCACTAGTTCTGTACATTTATTTAGGACAGGGTTACCTTCATACCTCCCAACTGTACACATTTTGGGTAAATGTCCCGAACTTAGACTTGTAATGTTGTTCCTTTTTTGTTATTATTGTGCCTTTCTGGTAAATTAGTGGCAGATCATTAAGGACTGTGAGGCAACGTTCAAACTTTCTCAGAGGAATATTTAACATAGTCCCTATTTGTACTTATTTAAATATGCCTTTGTCCAGATGTCTTATTCTGAAAGGTTAAGAGGTATGGTTACCATCTTATTCGTACGCATGTACGTCCATGATAATCGCTTACATGACACTGATATAAGTCCCTACATCTTCCTCCAATGGTTTACACAATATCCAGTAGATGGGTTCTTCATTTCTGAAAGGTATAGGCGTGTGCTATACCCACATAGGAATATTAATCACTCCCATGGGGCGGACCTAATAAATCTGTGCCAACCAACACATGTGAACCTAGGCCCATTATTGCATACCCATGATTCCCATACCTGACACCTCTCCACAGTATTCATAAGACACATTTAATGTGAGCAATAATAAAGTATGCAGATACTTCTAAGCACTATCCACTCTCCGCATATCGGGACATATGTCATACATTCTGTCAACCCATGTGTTATTACCCTTGCACAAGCTACTGTTGCATGTACAGCTATATTGTAGCTGCGGATGTGACTTCCTTTGTGTCAATAATTACTGGCCATTGCCTGTAGACAACCACTTTTTGGAGTCCTGCAAAGGACACCTATATCCATGTTTAAAGAGCAGAACTTGCAGATTTGGCACACTGGTACTTTCTGGGCAATGGTTTGGAAAGCAACAGTGTATTTACCTTTCTTGCATGTCTGTGTGTCTATCCATAATAGCTATGACGTAACCTATTTATGTACATGTGTTATATCTACAAGGACAAATGTTTCTATGTTTGTTATGTATATATTGATTTATGTAATTGTGTGTGTGTGTGTGTGTGTGTGTGTGTGTGTGTGTGTGTGTGTGTATATATATATATATATATATATATATATATATATATATATATATCTGTACATTCTTTATTTCATATATTTATTTAGTTTAAGTCTGTGGATATATATCTATACACAAATATATATATCCATATATAGATATATAAATAAACGTGTAGAAAACAGCATTAATTTTCTATGCTGTGAGCAGATTACACACGTGCAGGCACACTTGCATATCCTTATTGTGGGTTACATGTTTACTAAGTCTTTGTGCTTACGTGGGCTTTCTTAATTGTGACGGTACCAGTACAATATCTGTAATCCAGTTAGCGGACATATGCAAAACACACATTCACCTTTACATATTTAAATGTCTTTACAGCACACACGCATTCATTAACTCATATGTGCTGTAGTCGTAGTTGAACCGGGACTGCATTCACGTTGGCCAGATGCTGTAACCACTATACTATTGGTGTTCTGACTCATTTATATGCATACCCATAGTACATAGCTACATTAACATATGCCTCACCGCTTCACTTACAACACAGGCATCCATTCTCCTGCTGGGAAAAATGTGGTACTACATATTACACATTCCCTATTCCCTACTGCTCTGGACCCAAGCTGCATATTTAATCACTCCAAGGATATGCAGAACTCCAAGGATTATAGTCCTGGCACATACAAGCCTTTGATTGTCAGGGTGTTCCTGTGGTGATCTGGGTTTAGGCTTGTCCGCCTGGTGAACGGAACTGTCCTGACTGAGTTCAAATGTCAGATGAAGCACATGGACAGAATTTATCCATTTTATAGAGGTTTATCTGTGTTTAAAGATACAGGTCTTTCAGCACCTGTCAGCAGCTTTTTATGTTGGCAATACATAATCTGGGTGGGGGTGGTTACAGTACATAATCCACGGTGAGGGGTGTTCCTATTCACATTTGACTATTTCCTGTATGCATTCATACGAGGATTATTATTTTGGACATGGATTAACTACAGGTATGCAGTGGTACAGTAAACAAATGTGAAGGTTTGTTACTGTAAATATGTACGGACCTCTGTAATACACTGTTGTTTTCTGGCAAATCAGTAGCTAGTCATTAAAGACTGAAGTCAGAACATAATGACAGAGAGTTGAGTTTCAGACTCAGAGGAAATTAATTACAATGTATAAACTGTTATTCTATCAACTTTCTCAGTTTCTTTACAAATTGTCCATACTTTTGGGCCTTTGTCCCACTTTTATTTACGGCTTTGTCCAGATATCTTGCTCTCAGAGGTTGACAGGTATACTTTTATTCACGGGTTTGTCCAGATATCTTGCTCTCAGAGGTTGACAGGTATGGTCGGTCACACCTACACACACATTAAGTGTCCCTCACACAGTAAAGCAGGGTTATCCTGTTTACGTCAGTGCCTTCATCACCCTTATACCATTTGCCACTATGCGAATGTGTGCAATATATTTCCGTTTATTCGTGTCGGGACACGTGTGTCACGAGCAAGTGTTTGATCCTGGGTAGTAGGTTATGCATGACCACTTAGGGCTGGACAGTGTCGTACACCTCTAATGCACATTCCAACTTCTGTCCAGATATCTACAGGACTGGACTCCGTGTCTTCCGTTCTAATGTTTACACAGGTTACGTATCCCATGAGGGGTATCCAAAAATTGTACCGATCCACAACAAGAGGTATACCGAACATTGTTTTGGAGTTACGAAAATGTGCTGAGGTCGTGTGCAATCCTGCAACCGCCTGGGGTGACACTACCTACTACATATGTGTAGTGGTCACTATGTGTAGCTGTGGCTGCACCACACTAGTAGGCCAAGTATGGCTGGATTTGGTGGACGTTCAGGTACGGGAGCGGGTTGTGTGATGTGGAGGGGATGCTGGGTAGTCCATTATGCATCCAGGTGTGTTGCATTTGTTATGGCCAGTTCCATCCAGGTGTGTTGCATTTGTTATGGACAGTTCCATCAGGACCAATCTGTGGGTATGTGCCAGTGACATATCTATACATTTGTATCGCACATTTCAATATTCATCTGTTTGTGGGATTGTGTTCTACATATGGCCTGTCTGGTTGTATTGCAGCTGTTTATACATGTGTTTGTGTTTCTTTCAGCTTCACTCGCTGCTCCCTCATACACCTCCGGTTCATCAATTCTGCATATGACACAGTATCGCCTTGGAGGATTGTGCCATTACCCATCCACCCCACACACACAGATTCCTTACACCCCATACATCTGTGCTTTGGTTGTTGGCCCATGACACGGCCAGAGTAACACATTGAATACCCTACATGTGTCTGGTACCTGTATGGTTGTGCGGACTACCTGCCATGTTTGCTTTCCACATGCTATACCTCACGCACATAGGTACACACCCATACTTCTCTTTCATTACATGTTTGGTATACCCGGGTACTACCCGTTTGACTGTGACACATCCTGACAAGTTCGGCTTGCACCGCTGACTTCCGGATTTTGGCGGCCTGTTGTACTCATTGGTAGGATGCCACCTTTTCCTATGTCCAGGATGGGATATATTCCATATACATATCCGACTTTAGTGGACAACACTTCTCCACAGTCAATGGTAGGGTTGCCACATTTTCAATTGGCCAAAGTGGGACATTTTTGGTACACACATCACATTTTACAGGCCGACACATACCCACAGTCAGTACACAGGATAGAACTTAGACTTCTTGCCTATATAAAAGCTTATTCTCATAGCAGTTCACTTGCTTGTTCTGTTTCTTATAACATTTATGTAATTTAGATACAGAAAACCTGTTTAATGCAACTATTACATAACGTATAGGGAATAATTTTGTCCTATAATCTCAGGACATTTACCATTGTTGTGGCTATTTGCATGCTCCTTCTGTTTCATTTACATGCTTATTCTATTTCCTATCACATTTGGTATGTGAAATATGGACATACCTTTTGTATGTGACTATTACATGCCTTGTGGGATATAATTCGGACTTACGGTCGCTAGATATCTACATTTCTCATGTATTTTGTTATGGACACATCTGCCCAGCTGTGTACCTCCCTCACATTATGGGACCGCTGGTGACCCTCACCATTGGGCTGGACATACCTACTGGTGGATCGCTAACATATGATGCGTTTCACTTCCACTTGGTATGGCTATCTACACTGCATTGGACTATGGTCACACGGTCTTCCATGTCATTTGTTCGCGGGATAGGGACCCGTTATTCCCTACCGTGCATTTCTGTTTGCTTCATCACTTTGTGTTCGCAGGTACTTTCTTGCATGCTTTGCATACGTTTCAGTATCCAGGGACACTGACATGGTTACTATCTTGCAACTTGTTATATGCAAGCATTTTAGGTTGCACATCGACAGCTGCCGTTTCCACGCCTCCGTGTGGCACTTTGACACGCTCTATGCACTCGCGCTCCTTTCCTGTGCATGTGGCTGTGTCGGCAGCGCGCCTTCATTACTATGCATTTGGCGCTACTGCGCCATCCTTACGCCGCATGGTCGGCACAAGCCTAACACCAGCCTTGCGCCAAGCTTCATAAATCCCGGGGTATAAGAGAAGGAAAGCTATGCTGGATATAGTAAAAGACCTGAGAATGATCTATGCTGGATGTAGTAAAAGACCTGAGAATGATAGAACAGCTATGTGACTGAGTTGTTATTTCCCTTCACAATAATTTCTTTTTCATGACAACCAGTTGTTGCAGCCACAATAATTACTTATTTTATCTGAGACTTAGATATTAAACTTATGTTTACTACAGTCTATTGAACATCAGTAAATAGTTATGAAAAATAAGTTGCTTACCTTGTAAGCTTCCCCTAGGACCCCCTTGATCCTATGCTTTTCCTAGTAGCCTTTTATTTCTGTTTGCTGTTATCCTGTTGTTTATTTCAAAGATCTAATACCCTGTCCCTATAATGATTACCTTTTCAAATAAAATGAATGCAACATTAAAAGTAGCTATCAGTTCCTCCTTTGTTCCTGCTCACCCATCTTTCTTTCTGTATTGATTTTTCTCAATGGGAACACTATTTTTATCCAGATTTTGGCAGGCCCTGCTCAGACCTCAGGACTCAGGTAGCCATCTTGGCCAAGTTCTCTAGAACCCTTTCCATTAGCAATTTAATTTTTAATGACTTAAAGTGTTTTAATGTTTTACATTTCTGTGGGATTAGTATGTTGGCTCTTCATGGCAGAAAAACAGCTGAATACTATATAATGTTTCAATATCTTTACCATAACTAGTGGCAATGTAACTTGAAACATGGTAAGTACAGTACACTACACAGACTACAACAAAATCACATGACTGTTTTGAAAGTCCTAACAGGGACAATGCTCTGTATTTTACTTGCATCTGATAAATGTGCTTAATTTATGCTGTGCAGTATCTTTTCTTAATTGTTTCATCCACCCTCTCCAGAACTTTCATGCAGTGTGATAGGAGTTTGATACCTCTGTACTGCCCACAGTTGTAAATGTTGCCTTTGTTCTTGAACAGTGGCACTAGCATGCTTATTATACAGCCATCTGCAATATGCCTTGTGTACCCTCAGGAACCATTTTCCCCTGTCTCACCTAACATCTTTAACATATCTGCTGTGATCTCATTTGAACGTGCTGCTTTTCCTGACATAATTTTACTTAGTGCTGTTCTTAATTTTTTCTATTGTGGGCTCATCCTCTTCTTTCATCATAGGCTTTGTCTGGGGCAGTACACTTTAGGTGGATGTAAAAGATCCTACAGCAGCTATCAAAAATAATAGGTGTCCTTTATTTATACACAAAAAAACTCTTATTTACAACATATTTATAAATATTTGCAAATGTACAAATATATAGATATACAAATATATTTACATATATTCATAATTTTCCTTACAATCATATTACATTTTCATCCTTATTAGGCCCCCACTCCTTTTTCATAACCACATTCTGATTTTCTTAATCTTGTTGCTAAAATCCATTTACCATAAAACATACTTTCATTTATTTGCTGCAGTGGTGCAGTGGTAGCGTTGTCACCTCACAGCAAGAGATTCTCCAGTTTGATTCTTGGCTGGGGTACCTTCTGTGTGGAGTCTGCATGTCCTCCCTGCATTCAAAGACATGCATCTGGAGTATTTCTCCCTAGGCCTCTGCTGAAAAATGTCTTTGTTCCAAGTCGGACTTTCCCAGTAAACAAATGTTAAATAAATTCTTTAATTCAGTTTAACCCACATGACATAAAATAACTTTTATCTATTCATTAACATACTCTTTACTTCTATTCTTATAATATCCACTTCTAATCATATCCTTGTCTATTTTATCCACTTTCTTTTTATCCTCAAAAAACCTTCTTTACATAGTTTTCACCATAACTCTAAATCTTTTACATTTCAGAAACACATGTTCATTAGTTTCTTCTTCATGGCAATGTAAACATATTCTACCACTTTTCTTTTTATGCAGCATAGTTCTTTTTACTGATAATTTTTCTATTACTAGTCTCCACAAATATCTTAACATTCTACTTTTATTACACCATTTGCATCTTATCATCATTGCTTTAATTTTTCATCAGTTAGATTTTCCAATTGTTTTACATAGTAATGTTTTATCATTACATTTTTATACCATACTTTTCTTTCTTTTTCTATGTCATCATTTTTTATTTTCAATAAAATATTTTTTTTGCTTGATAACATTTTATTTCTTCATTTATGCACTCTTTTTTCTCTTTAACACTTTTTACCATACCACTAAATTTATCATACTTATATTTATACAATTTCACGACTAATTTCTCATCTTTTTCATGTATCCACTTTAGCACATTGTAAAAATTTAATGAAGATGCATATAGCACTGGGTTATTTAGCCTGAAACCTCCTATCTCTTTATTTACATACAAAACTCCTCTTTTTACTGAGTTTAATCTAGAGCCCAATATAAATGAAAAAAATATCTGCAATAATTTCTTTTCAAATACTGTTGGTAACATAAATATGCTTGCTAAGTATACTATTTTCCCTATTAGTACTGAATTTATCAAATAAGCTTTTTTTTCTGAATGATAATTATATGCTCTCCAAAACAGACAGGTTTGTTTTAATTCTTCTATTGATTTTTCCCCTTTGAATTCAACTTACATCTTTATTCCCAAATTTTATTTCTAACACAGAAATTTCATTTATTTGAAAATGTATACCCCTTATCCTTACTACATCAGCTAAATCTTTACTTTTCTCCTTATTTAAAACCAACCCTATCATCTAGACACTCATATATGCAAATTATTACTTCTTTTATCCAAATTTTGTTTTTGACAGTTATTATAATGTCATCTGCATATGTTAACGGGACTGGCGTTCTTAACCGTTCAGGTGTCATATACCCTGCCTCCTTCATTTTGTAATTTATTTCACATACTATCACATTCATAACTAATGCTAAGAGTATACAACTCATTGGGCACCACTGTCTTACTAAATTTTTCATATGCACCTGTTGTATTAACCAGTCATCTGAAGTAGTTAACTTCATTTGTGCAGCAACCTATGCGAATCGGATCCAACCTCGGATCCGAGCTGGCAGTTTTCAACAGCTTTAGATCGGAGTTCCAAGCTCCTCCCCCTACCCATAATCCCTTGCCAACCCTGACTGACCCCAGATCTAGTTTGCCGCGGTTTACTTCAGCAGCTTGATCCAGAGTTCCAGGCGTTTTCATTCTCTTGTGAGAAAAATTTAACTTTTCTACCACTTTTCTTTAATCTTTGGTGTGAGTGTGTGTTTAGGTCCCTTTTTTCTAACTAAAAGCTCTCTTAGTTTAAATTATTTTGTTTCTATTTAACCTCCCCCTTCCTTCGTGGTTCCATCAGGGTTGTGTGTGTGTGTGTTTGGGGCCTAGTCTGTGTGGCTTACCTTCTATAGTATGTCTGAGGCCCCAAAGGTGATGTTTTCTAAGTGCACCGAGTGTGGCCATAAGCTGTCTCCAGTGGATGGCCACACTCGGTGTGTGTTGTGCCTTGGGGTTGAGCACCTGTCCTCTGGTTGTTCCATTTGTGCAGCATTCAACCCCAGGGCACTCAAGGACTGGAGGTCTAAGCTGATTCTGGCGGGTCTTCTCCCCCCGGACTCGGCTTCTACCTCTGGTCCTCCCGTGGCTTCCGCTACGGCTGCGGTGGCTGCCACTCCTGCTTCCCTCCCCCCAGCCGGGACTCAACCTCCCACCTTAGGCCTGGAGGAGAGGGAGTCCAGGAAAGAAAGGAGGAGGGAGAAGCACCACAAGTGGCGGGCCGAGGCCTCTGCTTCGGCCCCCCCTGGCTAAGCAGTCTTCTCCCTCCAGGTCTTCCGGGTCTCCTCCTTCTCGGATCCGGTCCCTGTGCTTTTCACAGGGTCCTGAGGAGGAGGAGACCCAATCTCCTTCGAGGTCATTGAGGCGACACTCCCTCCCCACCTCGGTGGCCTCGTCGAGATCTACCAGAAGTCTCACGGATGCAGATTTGGACCGGATGATGAGAAGATTCCTCCATGCCCAACTGCAGATGGGAGTGCTCCTGCCTCCCCCCCCCTCCGGGGGGGAGCTCGACCCCCATCTTTGCCCCGATAGCTCCTTCTCCGTCCCGCTTCCCGGGTTCGGAGTCTTCGGAGCCGGGCAGCCCTCGAGTCTGTCGGGTCCATTTTCTTCATATCCGAGCTCTCAGAGCCGAGGGCTGATCTTCAGATCCGGCGGTATTGGTATGCCTTCGGCTCTGTCCAGGTCAGAGCATGCTGGTCCTTCGGATCCGATTGTTTTGGCGCCGGCCCCGATCCATCCGTCGGATCCGAGGGAAAGTCTGCTTTCGGATCCCAGAGAGAGCAGCTCTCCCTTGGAATTTGACATGGTGGAGAGGGTCCTGTCGAGAGATTCCAGGCCCCCGGCCCTTGTCACGGCTCCACCCTGCACTCCTTTTCAGTTGGGCCCGACTTCCATCACCTGGCCCCAGGGACAGCCTGCTTTGATGTCCCAGGTGGTTCCATTGGAACAAGACGTTGCTGGTGAGACCTCGTTGAACAGCCCCCCCGAGGAGGTTCCTCACAAGCGAAGGTGCAAGAGGAGGCACCTGGACTCCCCCGAGTCCTTGACTGAGGACACGGATTTGGGGGAAGGGGAAGGCGCCCCAAGATCACCCCCCGAAGATGTCTCATTTGGTGACATCATGGAGATGCTCAGAATAAAGGGGATTGGTCTTCCCCAAAGCCTACCTCGGACGAATCCGTGTTCCTTGAGGCATTTGATGCAGGTCCGTCTACCTCTTGGGTGTCCCCTCCAGCCGACCCCCTGGTAGACTTGATTACTACCAGGGAGTGGAAGGAGCCGGACACTGTGGAGCCAGTCCCCAAGCACCCGGACAAGATTCTTAGCCCATCCTCTGACAAGTCCCACTGGAGTAAGGGTCCCCCTGTAGATGCCATGTTAGTGGCGGCAGCCACCAAGAGGGAACTTGCTCAGGAGAGTCCCTCGGTTCATCCCCCGAGCAAGGAGTCTCGGTCGATGGACCGCCTAGGGAAGCAGGTGTTTAGTTCAGCTATCTTCTCTGTGAGGTCGCTGAACTACATGGAACATGTGCTCCGACTGCAGCGGGACCATATCAAAGAGTATGCTGCGTCGCCCCCCCGAGTCCAAGTCGGCTGAGGACAAACAATTGCACTCCACCCGGATGGCCACTCTACGATCCATATCTAACACCTCTATGCGGCATCTGTCTCATGCCATGGAAGGAGCCGCTAGAGCCGGTGGAGCAGGCCTCATTATGAGACATCAGGCCTGGCTCCAGCACTGTGATTTCTCAGAACCCTTTAAGGCATCTTTCGCTAATGCCCCTTTTGATGATTCTGCCCTCTTCGGCAAAACTGTGAGAGATACCTTGGTCCAGAGCGAAAAGGACGGGAAGACGTTGTCTGCCGTCGGAGTCCGCTTCTCTGCTCCCCAGAGGTCCTTCTCTAAGAACCAAAAGGGACAGAAGAAGATGTGGTTCCAGAAGTTGCAACAGTCCCGTCCCGCTCCGGACTCCCAGCCCTTCCATGGCAGAGGAGGGCAGGGTGGATGCCGCCCTAGAGGCAGAGGGGGCCCGCGGAACTTTGGATCCAGAAAACCCTTCTCGGACCAACCCACGCAACACCCCTGAGGGGTTGCCTGACTGCTCCACTCTGGAGACTGTCGGGGGGCATTTCTCGAAGCACCCAGCAGCTTGGGAGTTCGCATCATATCCAGAGGATATCTAATTCCCTTTTCTCGTTACTCACGCAACCCCAGATACCTCCCCGATGTCCCACCCGATCAGAGGGAGGCCGCAGCAATGGAAATCCAGCATTTGCTGGAAAAAAGAGCCATCCAACACGTCCCCCCAGACCACTGCGGGTCCGGGTTTTACTCCAGGTTCTTCTTGGTGCCAAAAAAGATGGGGGACTTAAGACCAATCCTCGACCTCTCTTCCCTAAACCTGTCAGTAACCAAAGAGAAGTTCTGCATGGTCACTCTTCAATCCATTCTCCCCCTTTTGTGGGAGAATGATTGGATGTGCTCTATAGACCTCAAGGATGCATACTACCACATTCTGATGGACAGGCGATCCAGGAGGTTCCTCCGCTTCTGGCTGGGAGCCAGTCATTTCCAATTCAGGGTCCTCCCCTTTGGTCTCACCACAGCCCCCAGGGTGTTCACCAAAGTGTTAGCAGTGATAGCGGCCCACCTGAGGCTCCAGGGAATTGAGGTCTTCCCATACCTGGACGACTGGCTCCTGACTGCCCCTACAAGGCATCTACTCTATGCAGCCAGAAACTACTTTCTTCGTCTAGCTCCCTGGCTGGGGATCACTATCAACATAGAGAAGTCGTCTCTTACTCCGACTCAGACTATAGACTTCATAGGGGCCAGATTGGACACAAACAAACTCTTAGCTTTCTTGACCACAGACTGTCTACTATCCCTGAGGCTACACGTGCAGGCCATTCTGCAATCTCCAGCTCCCCCGGCGGAATTGGTCCTGAGGGCTCTTGGCTCGATGGCAGCAGAAATCAACCTATTGCCAATGGCACGTTTAAACATGAGGGTCTTACAATGGACCCTTCAGGTCCAGTGGTCCTTTCTTCACTATCCTCTGAGCCATCCCGTTACACTCAGCAGGGCTTGCAGGAGGGCCCTTCTATGGTGGCTCCAATCTCCGGACCTCCAGCAAGGATGCCCCTTTTCTATGACCACTCCATTAGCCACGGTGACCACGGACACCTCCCACCTCAGGTGGGGGGGGCATTGTTCGGGCAGGACAGTCCAAGGCACGTGAGACCTCACTGAGACCTCACTGCATATCAACATCCTAGAGATGAGGGCAGTGCTGTTAGCGTTGCAAGCACTTCAGGACCTTCTTCCTGTAGGAACGATTGTGATTCAGATGGACAATATGTCGGTTGTCTGGTACATCAACAAACAGGGGTGAACCAGGTCTTACCCACTCTGTCGAGAGGCCATGAGGGTGTGGGAATGGGCGATCTCCACCAACTGCTTTCTCATAGCAACGCACATTCCGGGACGGTCCAACATCCTAGCGGAAAAACTAAGTCGCACCATCCTGTTACCATATGAGTGGTCTCTGAATCCCGAGATAGCGAATCGGATCTTCGCCAAATGGGGTCAACCCTGTTGCAATCTCTTTGCCTCTCCCTCGAACACAAAATGTTATGACTACTTCGCTCTCATTTCCCCCTCTGGGGAACCCCCAAGAGACGCTCTGGTGCATGCTTGGCCTCCCGGTCTTCTTTATGCTTACCCTCCTCTTCCTCTGATGCTGAAGTTTCTTCAGAAAGCCAGTCAGTTGGGGAGCAGGATTATCCTCATTGCCCCGTTTTGGCCTCATCAAACCTGGTTCCCTTACCTTTGGTCTCATCTGGTGAATCCTCCTTGGATTCTGGATCCCCATCCAGATCTAATATCCCACCCCCTAGATCTCCCAGTCCTGAATCTGGACAACCTCAAGCTCACAGCTTGGCTGCTCCAGTTCCACTCATAGCTAGGACTCCCGGTATCTCTTCCCCAGTTAAAACCATTCTAGTAGCAGCGCACAAGCCTTCTACTAGAAAGATCTATAGCAGCAAATAGAAACGTTTCTCCATTTGGGCGGAACGCAAAAATTTGGATCCTTTTACAACTCCTTTGCCCACTGTATTAGACTTTCTGTCAGGACTGTTTCATCAGGGGGCTAGCTCTTCCACAGTCAAGGTTCAACTAGCAGCTATCTCTCATTATCACGTGGGAAATGAATTGGGCCCTTTGATCACCACGAAATTGTGTAAGACCTTTTTGAAGGGCACCTTTCTGCTCAGACCTCCAGTGAAGGATGTAGTCCCTCCTTGGGATTTAACGCTGGAGCTTCAGGCCTTGACAGCTCCCCCATTTGAGCCTGCAGCTTCAGTAGATCTTAAATTCTTGTCATGGAAAAGGGCTTTTCTTGTCACTATCACCTCGGCTCGAAGGGTCTCTGAACTACAGGCCCTCTGTGTAAAACCCCCATACCTGACCTTTCACAAGGATAGAGTTTACCTCAGGACCAATCCCTCCTTTCTTCCTAAGGTTGCCTCTGAGTCAAATATTAACCAGTCCATCAACCTGCCGGTCTTTTTTCCTAATTACCATAACAAAGGGGAATACAAACTACACTCATTGGATGTGCATAGACAACTTTGCTTCTACATCCACAGGACATCTGGTCATAGGAAATCCTACCAGCTGTTTGTCTCCTTTGCCAAATTTAACTTGGGTAAATCTGTGTCTAAAGTCACACTGTCTAGATGGATTTCACAGTGTATCCTTTTAGCATGTGAAAGTTCGGGCAGGCCCGCACCTCAGGGAGTCCATGCACACTCTACTTGATCTATGTCTACCTCTGTGGCTTTTAGAGCTAGAGTCTCTTTGGATGATATTTGCTCGGCAGCCACATGGGCTTCATCTCATATTTTTATCAATCACTATAAATTGGACATTATCTCCAGAGGGAGAGCATCCTTTGGCTCTGCAGTGCTCCGGAACATCCTTCCATGAAGGCCGCCCAAGATTCAGGTAGCTGGGGACTCTGTCCCATAGGTTGCTGCACAAATGAAGTTAACTACTTCAGATTAAGAAGTTATGTACTCACCATAACGTTCCATCTGAGTAGCTAAACTTCATTTGTCAGCAACCGTCCCTCCCTCCTGCCCCCTCACTTGCGAATGTCTTCATACTCAGGTTCATTGGGTTTACCAACTTTATCTTGAGATTAATAATTTTATAGCAGTTTCTGCTGTTGGGCAAACTTGATCTGAGGTCAGTCAGGGTTGGCAGGGGATTATGGGTAGGGGGAGGAGCTTGGAGCTCGGATCTAAAGCTGTTGAAAACTGCCGGGTCGGATCCGAGGTCAGATCCGATTCCCATAGGTTGCTGACAAATGAAGTTTACCTACTCAGATGAAATGTTATGGTGAGTACATAACTTCTTATTTTACAAGTTGTTTTACTTTATTATTACTACACACTGACATGCATAATTTCCTAACTTTCTCACTTATATTATATTCTTTCATTATTACCCATAAGATTTCATGTCCGATTCTATCAAATTAATAATTAAGCTCTCCTATCATGATTTTTACTTATTCCTTTTTATTCATATCATCCATAATTTCTGGAACTATCATCAATAACTCTTAAAAACCCTTCCACTTTATATTATATATACTATCTTCCGTAATGTTTTCCATTTTAGTTTTCACATCTGTTTTGTATTATTTTCATGAGGATTGTGTAATCATTATTATTCAATATTATTGGCCAACAGTTTTTTTTTAATTGTCTTCTATCTTCCTTCTTTCATATGAATTTAAATATTCCATTACATAATTCTTTATACATAAAACCTGCATGTAATCATTCATTTGAAATCTTTAAAATATTGTTTTTGCTAGTACCTTAAATTTGTATACATTATATACCCTATTCTATTTGGTCCTGCTGCAGAATCTATATATACTTGTCCTAATACTTTATGTAGCTCATATAAAGTAATCTCCTTTTCCATCTCCTTATTCTCATTTTCTGTTAACTGTTTTACTTTCCATATTTTTCATAACCATTTTTCTTTAAACATTTCTTGTACATATTGTACTACACCATTAATAATCATTCCTATTTCTTTTACATTTTTTTATTTATCTCATTATATTGCCATCTTCTTTTACTAATCTGCATAAGTCACTTGATAATTATTCTCTTATTCCTTGTAAAAATATGTTCACTTACACAATACTTCTTGTATTTTTTCTTAATTTCTTTCATATAATTATTTTTCTTTGTCAAAGTACTTTCTATCATTATGTTCTCAATTTCTATTATTTCTGTCTTTTTATCATTTCTTTCTATCACTTTCTACTATCTAATCTACTTTCCATCATTATGTTCTCAATTTTCCAATGGATCATTATATGTTATTTTATATTTTTATTTATCCACTTTTCTCATATCAATATGGCCACTGAAAAAACAAACAAAAAATATATATTTTTCCTCAAATATCATCTGCCATTCCTACCAATTTTTATAAAATGTTCATAGTAGTATGATATTTCCATAAGTGTATGATTAATCTCTTTCCTTCTTCATTCCATGTTTTCTCTTTTATCCTTTTTATTCCTTTGCCTATTTATATATATATATATATATATATATATATATATATATATATATATATATATATATATATATTCCTTGATTTCATTTATATGTAGCCATATTGCAAGATGATCAGAAAATCCTGTTTCAACTACCTACCCTTCTACAACTAAACCTTCTGATACTATAAAACAGTTTATTTCAGTTCTATACATGCCCTTTTTTAAGTCCATGAATTTTAGTTCCAAAGTTTTTACTTACCACATATTATAACTTCTAATATTTTTCTTATTTCGTTTCCTTTATTTTTATACTTGCCTCTTAAATCACAATTAAAGTCTCCTGTTATTATGAAACTCATATTTATCACTACGTAGTCTAAAAGCTGATGAAATAAGCTTTCCCTTTCCTGACAATTAGTATAAAAATATAATGTTATAATTCTATATACTTGTTCTTTCCATTTAGAATCTACAATGGTTTACTTTCCAATGTTTGCTAAAGTAGCATTTAATATCTTTACTGCATTTCTACAGAATATGGCTATTTCAGAACACCGCTCATTTCCCAAATACTGGATTATCATTCCTCTCCATATTTGCTGTTTGTAATCCTTCTTCATTTATTAAAATCTTGTGTCATCTAATATAATTAGATCTATAGCACGTGTATTACACCACTCCAGAATCTTTATTCTTCTTACTATAATCTTAATAGTATTCACATTTACAGAAGCACTCTAAAATTTTCATTTTTCCCTTTTCCTTAGATTCAAGGTTTCATAGGTTCATAGCTAATAACTTGGCAAACGGTCTTAATTGACCAATCTAAGCCTAGCTTATTTCCCTATACTAAATGTGTGAATCAAACAGTTTACCTTGTATCTGTGAGTTAAACACCTTAATCATTATGCCAACCCTGAACATTAGCTTATATATTGTTTGTCATCCATTTCCTTTCTTTTTTCTTTTATACTTGCAATCCGTGGTGGTGCAGCGGTACCGTTATTGCCTCACAGCAAGAGGTTCGCCTGTTTGATTCTTGGCTGGAGTGCGGGGAGTGCCTTCTGTGTGGAGTCTGCATGTCCTCCCAGCAGTTGGGTGGGTGTTCGAAAGACAAGCGTAAATGGGTGTGCCTTGGTTGAAAGTTGAATGTCGAGCTGGCACCTCAGCATTCATGAAATCAACTGCCAATCATTAGTGGACTGGAGTTCTGCTGTGGCGACCCCTAACCGGGAAAAGACAAACAACAACTTGTCCCTTTAAATTTTGTTTTTCTGTCTTTTGCCCTTTTACCTTCAGAATTCATTTTTTCTTTTAATATCTCCAAACTTACATCTTCTTCATCATTTATTTCAGAGCAACCTTCTATGTTGGCTTTATAATTTTTCCTCACCTAATTTTTCTTGTATTTCTACTACTTCTAAACTTTCTTGCCTTTGTCCATTTTCTTCTCTTTTTTTTTTCTTTTTCCTTACTCTTATTTTCATTTTTAGAATCCATCTATAAATGTCCAATTTCATTACATTTATAACATTTCAATTCACATGTCCAGTTTCTCCACAAATATAACAATTTCTTTTAGCACAGTTACTTATCAAATGTCATTATTTTCTACACACAAAAGAAAGAAAAGAAAATAAAAGAAAAGAAGAGAAACATGTACTGGGTTGCACGTAGTATTTATGACATACATATTCTCTTTCACATTTATCATGCTTGGTATATTTATATATATTTTTTTCTCTTTCCATTTTTATCACAGTATTCCAAACCCATCTGCCAGTTCATAAACCCCTTTTATCATAAACTCTTGCAATATCCAGTACTTCTTTACATAAAGTTTTTAAATGTCCTTTCAAAGTCTCTGTTTCCACCTATATTTGAAATTGTACATGAGTTTTCTTTTTTGTTTCCCAGATACATGCTTTATCACATACAGATTCTATGGGTTACAGTCTTTTTTTTTATCATATTCTCCAAAAAAAAAAAAAAATTACATTGAAAAAGCAGTCTCAAGTATTATGTCACAAAATGTCTCTGTTAGTAGGAATAAATATTCTTACCTCACGTGCTTTTACACTCAAAAATAAACTACAATTTTTCCCACACTTCATACCTGTCCATTTCTTTGTCTTCTTTACTTTGAATCCTTATCATGTACTTTTGTGTTTATTTTCCTCTTCCTTTTACTTTTCTATTATTCCCCTTTTGCCTTCTTTTACTCTCTCTGCAAATGTTTTCCATTCCATCTCACCACTGTTCTTCAGGATTGTCTCTGCATTCTCCTTTTGAATTTTCTCCATAATGTTGTCCCCCACAGGAAATATCCCCTTCATTTTCTGACATACTCTGCATCACCATTTCTTTAAGTAAATCATCCCACAACCCTCTCCACCAGAAGGTTATAATTATATATCCATCATTTGCTGATTCATCTCCATGAGACAGATTTCTTTGAAACATCTCTTCAGAATCCTGCACATATTCTCTGCTCTAGATATTGACTTTCTCCTCCATTTTTCTCACTACACCATTATCTCCCTCTCTCTCCATCTGCCTCTCTGTTTCTGTGGTCTGCCTTTGTGCCTGGAATGGAAACAGGAAGTGTTCATACAAAACTGGTCCCACTCACAACAACAGGTAGGGGTACTTTATTAAAATCCACAATATACAATATATGCATTATATATACAAGCTTTGACATCATATTTACAACTATTTACAGCCATCTACAATGAACTTGCATATTTTCAAAATAAAAATCCACTTTTTTTCCTTTTTTTAACTTCTGATTCTCCCCACTCCCTTTTCCACAACCAGAATCCTTATTTTTTCAAAATCTCTGACAGTATCCATTTCCCATTAAATATAATCACATTAATTCTTTCATTCTAAACACCCCGTATTATACAAAATAGCTTTTATCTAATCTATATACATAATTTTGTTTTATATTTTCATAATAGCCATACTCTATCATGCCCTTATTTATACTTATGACCATTTCAATCCTTTGATATTACCTTTTCCACATATCTTTTCTTATAATCAATTCACTCTCTTACATTTCAGAAAAAAAAAACATCTTCAGTAGTCTCTATTTCCCCACAATATGTACAAACTATTTAATTTTCTTATATGGCATGTTTGCCTTTACTGGAAGCCTTTTTATGGACAATCTCCACAGGAAATCTATGCATTCTACATATTTTTCACATCTTTTCATTCTTGCTTTGATAGCTTTTATTTTTCTTTCCACCAAATGCTTCCAAGGAAAAATATATTTTTTATTATATTTTTTATATAATTTTCCTAGTTATTTTTTCTATATTACTTAAGTCAATTTTCCATAATAATATTTTCTCCTGATATGTTTTCATTTTCATACAGACAATTCCTTTACTTCTTTTAAAACATTTATGCATTTCCCAAATTGTTTTATATTTAACCTCTATTATTTTTACTAGCGATTTTTCTTTTTCTTTTATTCCTGCGCATTTTTCTTCTCCTATATTCCATGTAACCTTACCTTCACATAACTCATTTACTTGTATTCTTCCTTTCTCTGTTATTCTTATGTCTATTAATATTATGATATCAATATCTAATGATCTATATCATTCCAACACTCCTAGTTATCATTGAACATTCTTTATGCTATTTACAATTCTAGCTAAGATTCTCACTTTGTGGAAACGTTTCTAATTTTTTATCTTTCTCCATTTTTGTTTCCTCCTATCTCTATATTTTTAAATTTAAGCTTTCGATCTTTCACTCTCTTCCCAATAGAATTTCTTTTGCTTTTAACTGCTATCCATTTATTCCCCCTTCATCAATTAAATTACTAACGTCTTCTATTTCTCCTTCTGTTTCTATTTTTCCTATATATATTCTTTCATTTCCATCTTTATGTCTTCCTCATTTCTATTTTCTTTTTGTGTCTCTTCTATGTTATCTACTAAAACAATCTATCTCTTTCTTGGCCTACCTTTGTACTCTATGTATGCTTCACTTTAACATTACAATCCATCCATGAATGTCCTATTTTTCACACTTTATACATTTCTGCTCATGTTTTGCTTCATGGCCAACTTTACCACAAATGAACCATTTCTTTTTGTCATACCTATTAACTAAAAGACCACTTTTACATGTTTTTGGTTGATCCCAGTATTTAATGAAACCCTTATTTCCTCCCCGCATTAATCATACTGGGCAAATGTATTATTTTGTCATTTTGCATTTGTAATATAGCACCACATTCCCATCCCCCAGTCCATAAACCTCTATTGTCATAAATATTTGTAATATCCATAATCTCTACACAAAGATTTTAAACGGTCTTTTAAACTGTCTCTTTCAACTTCAGTATGAAATTGGATGAATATTCTTTTTTTTTCTTCTCTATTAAATGCTTGCACAACATATAAGTTCCAAGGATTTTCGTTCTTTTTTTTGGGGGTCTATATTAGAACACTGAACATTTAAAATGTCAAGTGTTCTAATATCAACCCATTTTCAGCGAACGCTGAAAATATCGAAGAAGCAGAAAACCGAATTATTTACCAGGGAAAGAATTCGGTTGTCCGTTTCTGTTGCTTTGGTATTTTCAGCACTCTGTTGGAAAGGTAGGGGTCAGGTTCAGGTAATCGTGCGATTGAGTGCGGGTTAGGTATGTGTGTGATTGTGTGGACATGAGGGTTAGGGCGGGTTAGGTGAGTTAGGGTTAGGGCACGGGTTAGGTATGTGTGCGAATGTGTGGACATGAGGGTTAGGGCGGGTTAGGACACGGGTAAGGTAAGTGTGTGATAGTGACGGACCTTAGGGTTAGGGTTTGGGTTAAGGTAAGTGGATAGTTAGTGGTGTGTGTATAGTTTAGTGTAGGGTTAGGTGTAAGATTTTAGGTGTATGTCTGTGGATTGCTGTTTGTTTGGTGTGCTTGTGCTGTGTGTATGTGTTTTGGAAGAGCAAATGTTTTCCCTAGGATAAAATTTGCTGTTCTGAATGTTCGATGTTTGGTATTTTCAATTGGTAGGGTTCGATATTAGAACACTTGACATTTTGAATGTTCGGTGTTTTAATATAGACCCCTTTTTTTTCTTATTGTTCTTTTTCCATATACCTCGCTTCCTCAAAAAAATATCACAAAAAGTATCTTTATTAATACAAATAAATCTGCCTACTTCTCTGTTTTAAATACCCAGTGGCAAAATGATTCTGTCCCATATTTCATACTTGTCAAGTTCCTTTTCTGCTTTGCTATTTATCCTTATTAGATGTTTTCTTCTTAGTTTTGTTTTTTTCTCATCTCTTCTTTCAACTTTTCTTACCATTTGTGCATATAATTCCACTTTCTTCCTTAACTTTCATTCCTTCTCACAGTTCTTTCTATTTATAATATAGTATCATTTCTATTAAGTTTTTATTTTCCTTCATAATTCCATTTAAAACCTTATATAAAATTAAAGATGCTACATGTACTATTAGGTTTATTAAACCCAATCCTCCTTGCTCTTCTTTTATATATAGAATCCCTCTCTTGATGGGATTCAGTCTAGAGCCCCATACAAAAGAAAATATAATCATCATTAGTTTCTTTTCATACTTAATAGGAATCATATAGATGTTATCAACATAAGCAATTTTTCCTATTACCATGGTATTCAACAAGTGTTCTTTTTTCTATATGAAAATCTATATGATTTCCAAAAATTAGTCATATCCTTTACTTCTTTCAGTACATTATCCAACTGTTGTTGTCTGTATTCATTTCTTCCAGATATTATTCCCAATATATCTATATATTTTAATTGAACTCACTACCTCCTCTCATACCTTCAAAACCAAATCCATTACTTTTCCTCTTTATTTATACTTAAACCAATTATTTTAAATGTATACTTAATTTTTCATTTACTTTTTCCATCCATACTGTATTTTAACAATTAATATTAATACTATATCATCCACATAATTATACATTATTGGCAATTGTGCTTCCTTCATCATTTTGTATCTACCACTACTTGACATTTTATTTATTTCTTGAGAAAAAAAATGACACTACTAGCTGGGCAGCCCTGCTTTATTCCAAATTCTATTTTTATTTCTTCCTCAATCCAGCAATTTACATTTAGTTTCACATAGTTCCTTTCATAAACAGATTTTACTTGTAATATTTTTTGCTTACATTATATGTCTGCAAAATTCCCCATAATGATTTATACTGAATATTACCATAGGCTTTACTTATATCCCCTATCATAACTTTTGCTTCTACATTTTTATTTATGATATCATCAACTATTTTTCATATTATCCATAATAACTCTTGCCTTCCTTTTCCTTTTACTTCAAGTACATTTTTGTCATATATTTTGTCCATTTTCTGGAACCTTTTTGTTATTATTCTCATAAAAATATTTATAATCCATATTATTCAGTGTTATATGTCTCCAGTTTTTATCTCCTCTTTATTTTCTTTTTTTTTTAAATATAAATTGTATAACTCCTGTACATATCTCTTTTTCTTTAATTCCAGTTTCTAACCATTCATTCATAACTTCTATAAAAATTATTTTTGCCACTCTTTCATTTCTTTATACATACCATATTCAATTACATCCAATCTTGTTGCAGAATTCATGTTAATATCTTTTAGAATTTTGTTAAATTCTTTCATAGTTGTTTTTTGTTCTAAATACTCATTATCTTCATTATTTCATTTTTCAGCTTTAGAAATTTGTACTATGTCTTCTTTTCTTTTAACACATAATTCCAATACATATTCTTTAATTATTTTGTATATTCCTTCTTGCTGTTTTATATACTTACCTTCCTTGTTTGTTTTTAACTTTCTTATTATTTTTCCTTTTTTTATAATTTTACTCAAATATGGTGCTACCTCTTCTTTCTTTCCTTGTAAACAATATTTTTGTTTATATAAGAAGTTTTTAATTTTAATTTGATTCATTTTATATATTTCTCTTTCTTTTTCATAAAATGAATTTTTCTTCTCTACTACGTCTCTAAATATTTCTTGACTTAATATCTTATATCTCTTTTTATTTTCTTCTTTTCTTCCTTATACATTCTAAAAACACTTTTTATATTTCTCTTTAAAATGAAGCCACCAAAGAGTCCAATTATCATAAAATTCTGTCATATTCATATGATTTTTCCATAATTCCATAAGTTCTTGTTTCTATTCTAAATCTAATTCCTTCTCATTAATTTCCTTTATACTTTTTCCTATTCTTATGCAGTCTTCATTTTCCTGTGCTTTAACCCATATAGCCACATGATCTGAAAATCCAGCATTATTTTTTTATAAATTTTAAACTATCAAATATTAAATAATAATCCATTTCTATCATAATTTCATTTGTTTTGTAGATCTAGTGGTTATTCTACTGTACACTTTCCACTTCTCATAGTTTCCTTAACCATTTTTAATATAACAATTTCTCTTATTTTTTCTTAAATTATAATTAAAATCACCACCACGATAATGTCCATATTTACACATATTCAAAAATATATTTAAACATCCTTTCTCTTTCTTTTTTTGTTACATATGCATACAAAGCTATAATTCTATACACATATTTTTTCATCTCAAGTCTATTACCATAATTCGTCCTAGTTCCACTATGGTTACATCTAATATTTTAATGCTTTCTTGCCATAATATACATACACTCAAGCACATTTCTTTCCCCATGTTCCAAACTACAGCACCATTTCAAAGTTTTTCAGTTTGTGTTCTTTCTTCCTCTGTTAATAATCTGATATTTTCTAAAATAATAAAGTGTGATATCTACTGCAGCAAACCATTGCAATATACCTAATCTCCTCTTAATATTTTTCATACTGTTTACATTTAAAGCAAATATTTTCAGATTTTAAGAACAGTTAGTATAATAAAATGTTTACCCCTTTCCTTTCTTATTTTCTCTAAGTATTATATTTTGAATTTTCTTTTCATTTCTTTAACTCGTTTCCCTATTGAATTATTTGTATTTCTTACTGTGCACCAATCAGCTTCTTCCTCACTTGTCTCTTCTGTTTCTTTTTCCTTGTTACTTTCTTTACTTCATGTGTAAGCTCTTTATCAGATACATCTTTTTGTACATTTTCTTGTATAACACATTTTTTCAATCTCTTTCTCCTGTATAACTTCATTTTCATTTTCTTGCGCATTCATTTCACATTCTTGCCATGAATGACCAGTATCGCCACATTTTTTGCATTTTAAATCACATTTTTGCATTGTGCCCTGTTTACCACATAAGTTGCATCTTTTTTATTACATTCATTGATTAAATGATCCTTTTTTTCCACAAAAATAACAAGTCTTTGGTTAACCCTGTATTTCACAAAACCCCTATTATCATGAACATTAATAATACTAGATACATATGGAACATTATCATTTTCCATTTTCAGTATTACTCCACATTCCCATCCCCCAGTCTATAGTCCTCTTTCATCGTATATTTTGTAGTGTCCATTACACCTTTACAAATAGTTAACAAATGTTCATTCAGTTCTTTTGCTTCAACCTCAGTTCTAAACTAGATCATTATTCCATTTTTATCTGTAAAAAGCTTGCACCACATATTCTGACCATGGATAAATATTTTTCGTTTTTTCATATGCACTCAAAGAATTTTCCATGGCCTGCCCCATCTAAAATATCAAGTCACAAAAAGTTTCTTTATTAATTAAAGTAAATGTTCTTACCTCTTTTGCTTTGAGTCTCAAATATCAAGTCACAAAACGTCTCTTTATTAATTAAAATAAATGCTCTTACCTCTTTTGCTATGACACCCAGGGGTGCTATGACAGAGTCCCAATCCTCAAACCTATCAAAACGTTATTCTTTTTTACTGCTCACACATACTGTATACTTCTTTTGTGTTTCTTTTATTACTACTTTCTTCTTTGCTCCTTCTCCAACCATTTGTGCATAAGTTTTTGTCTCTGGAACTTTTTCTGGCATAGTATATTCTTCTCCTTTTTCTTCTTCTATTTCTTCCATGATGACTAGTGGGATTAACCTGGCCAAAATACAGGAATAAATAAATAAACAAGAAATAAATAACAATAAAATACAAAAAAAAAAACCCCACCATCATACTTTAGGCTGATAAAGCAATTGGAAAGGATCAGGCAGTGTTTGTTACTTTAGAAATCCTTCCTGCATGAGTAATTAGAGATAACAGGGAGGAGAATGTGTGTCAATGCAGGATATGAATCATTATTGTACTGACATCAAACTATTTTAGTGCCAAATTATGTCTCTGTTGAGTATTTCAGTTGCCACCTGTAGTATATACTCAGAGAATTCTTTAGTGCTACTAAAATTATGCTGATTACACAATGCCATATCTGACCACAAAGAATTGAACTTATTGCATACCAACTCCAAAAATTATACCATTGGCCATGGCAGTCAGACAAAAATACTGCACTGACACCCACTACAATGATAGTTATACCAAAGACAGACTGTTGAAAATCAGTAGAGACTATCCATTAAAGTTAGAGCACAATACTACTTAATTTACTACATCACTACTAGTTTATATGAAGGCTAAACCAATGATCTGTCCTATCACTCAAGTATTTTCCCAAGTGATTTTTATTCTTCTATGAATCATTTTATAAACTGCATGACTACTTTCTTTAAATAATGCTTGATCAAAATGCATTTGTACACTTTTGCATGTTTAACATTCAACAACAAAAAGTGTTTGGCAGAATGAGGTTTCTCAGCATACAGCCAAATAATTTTAATTTCATTCTTAGTGAGCATGTCTGCCACCTAACTCTAAGTGAAGATAAAATTTGGACTGCCCAGTCAGGATCTTCCACATAGCAGAATTGTTTTATTCTTTAAAGCCATGGTCAGCATCTGGCTTGCTTCTATTTTTTGCACAGAAGCACAGTTTTGAAATAGTCAAACATAATCACCATTGCTACTTATGAAATATGAAAATGTCCAATAAATACACGTCCTTTTTAGCAAAATAAGATTATCTTACAGATGTTGTCTAGCATATAACAAGTTAACAGTGTAATTTCGGAATGAACATATTTATAGAAATGTGCTGAAATAAAATCTAATTGGGAAGCAGAAGAAATTTATTTTAATAAAGTAAAAATCATTGGAAGACACTTTTTGGGGAATGGATTATACGGTATGTCTGCATCTGGTCTCATCTTCAACCTTAGAAGAGCCCTCTCAAAGGCATCTTATACTTCTTTATGCCCTCATCTAGCCTGATTAATCCCTGATGATCCTCCTGTGCTATTTTAGATGGGTCTGCTGTTTCCATAACACTTTCTTCAATGCCTTCTAGCTTTGCTTCTGGAAAAATAGTCTTCTGCCACATTTTGGAAAACTAGCTAGCTGTTGTATCTCTGACTGTTCAGAAGGTGAGGAATCCCAAAATAATGGGAGAGGTACCATATGTACAACAGGTCCATAGCATATCATGAAAATGAGCAGTTCAGAATGCAAAAAATAATGTTTTAAGAAGATGAGATATTTACAGGGACAATGACAAATAGTTTGCTAGTGATAAACTGCAAAGAATAAAAAAGTAATGTTTATTTAACTACACTAAGTTCAAAGGAGTAAACATTGTGTTTGCAATTGCAAATAATTCATGTAATATCCTGATATAACAGATTTCTTTTAAACTTATTGGTGAATAAAATAACAGTAGTTAGTAGTTAACAGTAAGCACAAATAGCATCCCTTTGCTGTATATTGCTTCATTCTTTGCTAGTGTTGATTTATGTATGGTAGCTTGCTTTGGCCACTATTATTGACATATTTACTGTAACCTGTAGTGGGTGTGAGATTTCTGGTTACCATCCATGCCTTGATTTGCGTATATGTTAAGGTGGTATGTGAATGTGTCAAGAGAGGGGTTGGGGAGGGGTTGTACTGGAGTGAACAGGGTAAAGTCCAGAAAATCTTCAAAAAGATGCAATCCCTAATTTAGAGACTAATTCCAAATTGGCTTGTTTGAGGGGACATCTGGTGACCCTCAGCTGTCTTCCTAACTCTCATTTAGTATGTCTATTGTACA
The DNA here is from genome assembly GCF_019279795.1 of Protopterus annectens. Lineage (NCBI taxonomy): Eukaryota > Metazoa > Chordata > Ceratodontiformes > Protopteridae > Protopterus > Protopterus annectens. The sequence goes on from NC_056745.1 coordinate 594,324,745, forward strand.
AGAGAAACAATATTAAACTGGTACAGGTACTGTATCTCATTTATTAATATCTTAAAATCGAAATAAATTGTGTTTAAAGTTGCTGTTCCATTAGAAAGCAAGCAGTAAAAAGCGCATTCTTACAGACTATTTCAACATTATGTTTTTACTAACAAGCTACTATTTTGCAGTTTTGCACTCAGTGCTCTTAGATTTCTAATGTACTGTATTACTGCAGGTTTCAAGTCAACAAGCAAGTGAGTAACATTTAAGTGTGGAAGACTACAGAGCAACATCTGAAACATCAAAAATCCTGATTTGAGAAAAGGTTCTAGGCTGTATGCATGCTGTTAAACTCATGCAGCTCATTGTCAGGCTTGAGCCATCAACATTAGTGTTAAGCATCACCATGGTGACTGAGAAGCAGATTTTGTGTTGGAGATAAAAATATGAAAGGGTAATTTTATCACGTTGTGATTTGAGTCATACAAAGTGCATACTGTATATTCTGAAACCTTCCAGCAATTAAAAAGGAACTTCTGGCCTGCAACAGATGACACAATTCACTTGCCAAACTGTCAATTAGTTAAACTGATTTGACATAATGTATACACCCATAGCACTATAAAACTGCTCTCTACTGTAGCCAAAGGGCACTGATGAAGATAAATGGGGAATTAACTAATGACATTTGGATTTGTTGGAGCACAAGGCAAGGTTGCTTGCTCTCCCTCTGTCTGTTCATCTTAGCAATCAAGATATTAGCTCATCAGGTTAGATTTCTATAAGATGTTCAATGTAAATAAAACTTGTTCTGACTTTTTGCAGATTATTGTATGCTCTCCAGAGACAGGTTAGACTTGATGATGCTGGGTTTGTGGGAGATTTTTGAAAGTTTTAGAGAACAGTAAGTATAAGAATGGAATTGGTCTAAATTATTTCAAGTAGGAAGGATAAAGAATGCTATATGAGAATATTTATAGGAAGAAGGGAGAGTAACAGTAAAAACAGAGGATAATGAGGATGAATAATGCAACTCAGTTATGAGAATCTTTTAGGACAGATTAAGATGCTAAGGAGATGGTCTAATATTGTTTTTATTTAATTAGAAGAAAATAATTCTTCGACTGATGATCCCTTCTAGAGTGTTACAAATACTGAGGCATCTGCCTCCTTTTGGAAAAACTCAGAAATAGATAGAACACAAGTGTACAGCAATAAATGTATACAATGAGAAAGGGGTAGTAGGATAGTAAAAGGAAGGCTAAGAATATCTGAGAGGTTGAGAGGATGGAGAATGCTCAGTTTTCACCTCTACTTGCTGGAAGCAACTACAGCAACTGTTTTGCAAAGTAGTATACAGGGGAAAGATGAAAGAGAGGACCCGAGATGAACAACAGTAAAGTTCAAAAAACTGAATGAATATGCTAAAGAACTGAAGGGGAATTATGAAGTTTTCATGGGCCTGCTCCATATATGACTGTGGAATAACCCATGATCACAATCAGGATTAAAGAAAACATCAGAAGGGATGGAAGCTAGAAGGAGTTAATTATCTAGGAGACCTGTTTCAAAGATCAGGAAGCTCCTCTGGAAACTTTCTAGAATAGTAGTAAACTTAAGATGAGTATGCCATACAGTAAGGCAGATGGCTTTATTATGAAGAGTAGAAGATGGCAATTATACAATGACTGGCCATTAATATTCAAAAATGAGCATGCTGATTGGCCAGCCCAACCAGCGTGCCTGATGTAAATCTCAGAATATATTAACGGAAACATCCATACCTTTTCCCATTAGTATATCTCATAATTTTTTTGTACTTTTCTTTCTTTTGTTTGCACCAAAACCCCCCCAAAAATGGAAGACCTGAAATGAACGAGGGTGACAGCGCCAACAAAAATAAGAATATAATCAGGTACGTTCTGCAAAATTAAAGAAAAGTACCTGATTTTTTTAGATGTTTTTTAAATATTTAAATATTCATAATTTAAATATGTTTATACATACACATCATTTTATTTATGGTCTTATGATGAAATATAAATATTAAATGTTTTATTTACCATCATCTATACATATACGTATTCACATTTAAATATGATACAAGTATGAATGAACGTATCTAAGTAAAGCATTTCATTAGAGAATTAATTTATGGAATGTTCCTTTAAAGTTTAGTAACAGTATCACATCTTTTTGGCGCCAAACTGATTCAAAAGTTTATAAATGGTTTGTATGTTATGGAGCGCTGATTTTCTGAAGAAGTTTTACTATTTAGTAGAACGAAAAAAACAAGTGTATTCAGTGCGTTTTTAAAAGTTATTAAAGCGGTGTTTGTTTCCAAAAGACAGGCTTTCCTGGCGTTTGTCAACAGTTTGTTTCTTTTAAGTGTTATTAGTAGTTTTGTCACGCCATGGCAGACAAGTCGTTCGAGACAACACCAGCTATTTTAAGGGATGATGTGAGAGACCAACCTAGCGAAGGAGATGCAATGTGTAAGCTGACAATGCTGATAGAATTATTGTCTCAAAAAGTGGAGACAATGAGTGAAAGGTTGGATAATGTAACAGCTTGGCAGCAAGTTCAGCAGGACCGGATGGTTACTTCCCAAATTAATTCAAATAATTCAATAACTTCCAGGCAGCTAGCAATACAGAACTAAAGGGTTAATATTAACTAACTGCAACCAGGACAGATGATGGAGGCAGCCCCGATGGGGCAGATACGGGCATCTTATGAAGAAACAGGTACTTTTTCAAATAACTCAGTACAACAAACAAATGCATGTAATGTTCAAATGGAGCAAATAATGACTGTGGAAACAACTGCTAATGGGAATAGTCAAGAAAATATTGTTATGACATCGGTAGCTCCAGGTTTAAATACATGCAATCATTCTATGTTCAATCAAACAAATGTAAGAGAAATAACTCAGATGCCTAATTTAAGAGACTGGCTCACTTTACCAATAGGCTTGTTTAAAACTAACCAAACTGCAAATGAACAGAATTTAGCAGAGAACAATAAGATTGCATTACCGAATTTATTGAATGAATTAGATGCAAATATGCTGAAACACAAAAAATTAAACCTGGAAATAGAATATTTTCAGGAATGTTTAAAAGCAGAAATTGTGCCAAAAGGCCTTAGAAGCTGGCGTTACCCCACGGGATTAGTATCAGGATCACAATTCCACAAAGATTTGATAAATTTATTTAACCAGCAAGGTTTTCAACTAATGCAGACTATAATAAAACATTATTCTGTTATTATAAAGGAATTAGAAGAAAAGATAGAGAAACTGGATTTAACTATTAAACAGTATGGTGACTTTATAAGATACAAATATGAGTATATTCGATGCTTTCAAAGCATAGAACAGCATATTGAGAAAATGAGAAAAACAAAAATTAAAAAATTGGAGAGACAGAGCGCAATATGAAAAGGGTTCAGCATACCCATTAACCCCACCTGCTCAAGTCTGGTTTAATAAGCAATTAGACTCTTTGGATGGGTTTATGGGTGACAATAATGAAGATGGGTTAAGAATAAATAACAACAATAATGACAACAACGATAATTCTTCTATTCCACATTCTCCCATACAACAACAACTCTGGGGGACAATGAGATAGAAGATAACCAACTGAGAAGAAGTGAACGAATAAGAGGTCACAATAACACGAATAACCCAAGACCAGTAGAGGTTAATAAAGGAGCAATTAATATCAATACAAATCAGGGTTTTCTGAGATATACGCAGAAAAAACAATGGAACAAGAAGAGAAATCAGAACAACAGGAGATGACCAATGTAAATGATCAACAAAATGGACCTGAGATCATTAAAAATAAGGAAAATTATTTTATTGTGTATAATTTTTCTTCTTTTCAGGTTACACAATGTTTAGTGGATCACTTTCAAAGTGTCTTAATTTTGTTCCATCATGTAGGATGAATTTGGCAGAAACCATCTGTGATCTTAAACTTTTTGTTAGAAAGTTGAACTTAAAACAATTATTAGGGGCACAGCAAGAATCTATGAATGAGTTTAGAGTCGCAAGTTGTTATAATCCTCCATTACAGAATTCACTTTCTATTTTTGAAAAGATATGTGAATTAGACCTGAGGCAACTAAGTAAAAATAGTTCAAACTTTATTGATAATTTAAATAGAGAAGAAAGAGATAAACTTGATTGTTTGTTGAAGGCTAATGTAAGAATAATGAACCCGGATAAAGGTGGAGGTTTAATCTTCATGGCTGTACCAGAATATACACAGTGCATTGGAGATATTCTAAAAACAGATGTCTATCAAACAGCATCGCCTAATGATTATAATAAGGCTAACCAATTCATTAAAAGTTTTATAAATGAGTTGTTTATAGAGGCGAGAATAGACATGCATACATTCAATTTTTTAATGATGATGGCACCAAAAGCACCGTGTATCTTTGGAGTGCCAAAAATTCATAAAAAATTACAGAACCCTCCATTTAGACCAATAGTAGATGGAAGGAATTCTTCAAGTTATGCATGTGCCAAATTTATAGATTCCATTCTTAAGAAATATGTAATAAAAGAAGAATGGATCATTAAAGATTATTGGGCATTTTTAGAAAGATTGGATAAGTTTGCATACAAAGAAGGATATAATTTTTTGACAATAGATGTAAAAGAATTATATACTAGTATTCCACATAATGAAGGGATAGAATGGGTTACAACAAGAATGCATCAAAAGCATGCATCAGAATCCGAAATTTCCTTAGTACAAGAAATTTTAGATATAATACTTTCCTATAATTGTATTCTTTTTGAAAATCAATATTATGTGCAAAAGAAAGGGGTAGCTATGGGATCACCATGTGGCTCAAGCTATACAAATTTGGTGATGTCATATTGGGAAAGTACATATATATTTCCCAACACCCTGTTTCAAAAGGTAGTAAAGTTCTATGTCAGATTTATTGATGACATCTTTGTGATTATTGAAGGTACAACCCAAACAGCTGAAAGCTTAGTAATGATGTTAAATCAAACAACTGACTTTTTTGCTTTTACATATACATTTGATAGTACAGCGATATCATATTTAGATATATATTTGACAAAAAATGATCAGCAAAAACAATATGAAGCTTTGGTGTATAGGAAACCCACATACTCAAACAAATTTTTGCATTTTTCTAGTGCTCATCCATTGCATCAGAAACGTTCAGTGCTGAAAGGACAATTGGTCCGAGCGGCAAGAATGATAACAACGGATGAGAAATTTGAAGAAGAATGTTTCATTTTAAAATCAATGGTTCTCAATAGAGCATATCCACTTAGTCTCGTAGAAGAAATAATTGATGAAGTAACATCAAAGAGGATGAATGGGGTATATACACCTATATTAGGTAATAAAGTTGATGTATCATCAAATTATAATAATACAGGAGTTATACAAGTATGCATTCAGAAAGGCCCAATAGAAGTACATAAGGAATATAATTTGGCATGCATAATGAAATTTTGTTCTAATTCAGCATATATAAGAGAAATAATAATGAAAAATTGTTCTTTGCTGAAAGATGATGTCAGTTTAGGATCAGTTTTTAAATTTATACCGAAAATTGTATGGAGGAAACCAAATAATTTTAAACAAATCTTTCAGAAGCAAAGATATCCGTTTGTTAGAAATCCAGGCATGATGCAATGTGGGAACTGCTCCTATTGCCATATAATGGATGTAGGAAGTAACATAAATATCAATGGATATAAGATTTATCTAAAAGGAAGATATAATTGTAATACAACAGGAGTCGTTTACATAGCTAAATGCCAAGCATGCCCACCGTTTTATGTGGGCAAAATGGATCGTAGGCTTACAGATAGGGTTTCTGAGCATATGAGAAGTATAAGTCAGGATAAAGAAGAGAATGCATTAGCAAGGCATAGAAAAATGTACCCCGAACATAAATTTAAATTTAAAATAATTCAACAAATAAATCAAGATATAAGAGGGGGACCGACTAGTTTGTTATTGGTAAAGGTAGAATTGCTTTGGCAAATAAGGCTGAATGCATGTATGCATCCAGGCCTTAATGATAAATGTTCAATAATGTGTCTATTAAAATTAAAGAGCTTGGAGAGATGAATTATTGAGTTTATGTATAAGAAAATGAGAATAAATCTTGCATGGGTATTTTAAAAAATATATATATTTAAAAAAATACCTTTTCTAAAGAAATATATTTTTTAAAAAAAATGCCTTTTATATACACAAAAAAAATGCCTTTTAAGAAAATGCCTTTTTCATGAAATGCCGTTTTTAAAAATGTTTTTGAAAAAAATGTGTTTTTGAAAAATGCCCTTTCAAAAAAATGTAAATCCAACTTTCGTTATGCATATAAAATGCTAAAGGTTATAAATGGATTAGATAAATTTTAATATAAGTTACTCACTTATATATTTATATTTGAATATATGATTAAATGGTTATCACCCATTAATATTCAATATATGCATTAATATTGATTAAGATAAGAAGGTGCATTTATATCAGTAAAAGCATCACAACTCCATAAATACATGTGTTTTTAGATGGTTTTTAAATATTTAAATATTCATAATTTAAATATGTTTATACATACACATCATTTTATTTATGGTCTTATGATGAAATATAAATATTAAATGTTTTATTTACCATCATCTATACATATACGTATTCACATTTAAATATGATACAAGTATGAATGAACGTATCTAAGTAAAGCATTTCATTAGACAATGCATGTATGGAATGTTCCTTTAAATTTTAGTAACAGTATCACGTCTTTTTGGCGACAAAATGATTCAAATGTTTATAAATGGTTTGCATGTTATGGAGCGCTGATTTTCTGAAGAAGTTTTACTATTTAGTAGGACAAAAAAAAGAGTTTTTCAGTGCGTTTTAAAAAGTTATTAAAGCGGTGCTTGTTTCCAAAAGACAGGCTTTCCTGGCATTTGTCAACAAAACATTGGTGTTAAGCATCACCATGGTGACTGAGAAGCAGATTTTGTGTTGGAGATAAAAATATGAAAGGGTAATTTTATCATGTTGTGATTTGAGTCATACAAAGTGCATACTGTATATTCTGAAACCTTCCAGCAATTAAAAAGGAACTTCTGGCCTGCAACAGATGACACAATTCACTTGCCAAACTGTCAATTAGTTAAACTGATTTGATGCAATGTATACACCCATAGTACTATAAAACTGCTCTCTACTGTAGCAAAGGGCACTGATGAAGATAAATGGGGAATTAACTAATGACATTTGGATTTGTTGGAGCACAAGGCAAGGTTGCTTGCTCTCCCTCTGTCTGTTCATCTTAGCAATCAAGATATTAGCTCAGCAGGTTAGATTTCTATAAGGTGTTCAGTGTAAACAAAACTTGTTCTGACTTTTTGCAGATTATTGTATGCTCTCCAGAGACAGGTTAGACTTGATGATGCTGAGTTTGTGGGAGATTTTTGAAAGTTTTAGAGAACAGTAAGTATAAGAATGGAATTGGTCTAAACTATTTCAAGTAGGAAGGATAAAGAATGCTATATGAGAATATTTATAGGAAGAAGGGAGAGTAACAGTAAAAACAGAGGATAATGAGGATGAATAATGCAACTCAGTTATGAGAATCTTTTAGGACAGATTAAGATGCTAAGGAGATGGTCTAATATTGTTTTTATTTAATTAGAAGAAAATAATTCTTTGACTGATGATCCCTTCTAGAGTGTTACAAATACTGAGGCATCTGCCTCCTTTTGGAAAAACTCAGAAATAGTTAGAACACAAGTGTACAGCAATAAATGTATACAGTGAGAAAGGGGTAGTATGATAATAAAAGGAAGGCTAAGAATATCTGATAGGTTGAGAGGATGGAGAATGCTCAGTTTTCACCTCTACTTGCTGGAAGCAACTACAGCATCTGTTTTGCAAAGTAGTATACAGGGGAAGGATGAAAGAGAGGACCTGAGATGTACAACAGTAAAGTTCAAAAAACTGAATGGATATGCTAAAGAACTGAAGGAGAATTATGAAGCTTTCATGGGCCTGCTCCATATATGACTGTGGAATAACCCAGAATCACAATCAGGATTAAAGAAAACATCAGAAGGGATGGAAGCTAGAAGGAGTTAATTATCTAGGAGACCTGTTTCAAAGATCAGGAAGCTCCTCTGGAAACTTTCTAGAATAGTAGTAAACTTAAAATGAGTATGCCATACAGGAAGGCAGATGGCTTTATTATGAAGAGTAGAAGATGGCAATTATACAATGACTGGCCATTAATATTAAAAAATGAGCATGCTGATTGGCCAGCCCAACCAGCGTGCCTGATGTAAATCTCAAAATATATTAACGGAAACATCCATACTTTTTCCCATTAGTATATCTCATAATTTTTTTGTACTTTTCTTTCCTTTTTTTTTGCACCAAAAAACCCCCAAAAAATGGAAGACCTGAAATGATCGAGGGTGACAGCGCCAACAAAAATAAGAAGATAATCAGGTATGTTCTGCAAAATTAAAGAAACGTACCTGATTCTCCTTTTAATTTGTCTGTCCCGGCTCTCCCAAACGTAAAAAGTCTTCCAATTTCTTTTCTTATTTTCAATTAAAAAAAGCAACTGAGATCTTTATTGCACCGTTGCTGCTTCTGCACAGCACTGATGTACTACATAAGCATGGGAACACAAGTCCCGTACGCATGCGCAGTACATCAGAAAAAGGGCCAGAATACTGGAAAAATGCTGAAGGGCAGCATGGAGACAATATGCAAAGAAATTATTTAAGAAAAGTAAGTATTTTTTTCCTTAAATAATGTCATTGTATATTATCAATAACCCACGGCTTCGCCGTCATGACCAAACAACACCAACTGTGGGTAAATCCAGCATTACACACACCCAGACATGGGTTATTGCTTAATTATGCAATGGTAAAGGGAAAAAAGGAGTCAAGGATTGTTAAGAAGGTGGAAAAGATTATATGAACAAGTCACATGAGGAAAAGGAACAACCTGAAATAAACACAAGAAGCAAATTGAGAAACTAACCGCCGAATTCATGAACTGAAAATGTCCATGCAGGAGCATTGTAGCTGTTCCTGCATGGAATATAGCCAGCGAGGATCCAGTTATTGATGTGCATGTCTGCATGAGCGAGCCGAAACTGTTTCTGCACCGGAACCCATGCAGGATACTAATTACTTCATTGTCTGCTGAAAACCATGCAAATGAGGTAAAATAGCAATCCAGGAAGCAGGAAGGTAACCGTGCAGGAACAGTGTAAGCTGCAGAAATATATTTGGCTACTAGCTGAATACATTTCTGCAAAAATGAAAACGGAGCCATGACAGCTCCAATATAAGCATGTACCCTAATCTGCAGGCATGCCAATGGCCAAATATATGGCAATTGGCATGTTAAAGTGTTTCATTTTCAAAAAATAAAAGTTTTTTTTTAGCCAATCTCAGCTGTTTAAGCTTAGGGAAGTGCCAAGCAAACAGGATCGTAGGGAAAATAAAAAAAAAATGAATTGAAAAGTCCATTTTAAGGGAAACCTGCATTTTGCCATTATAATCAATGGCAAGCAGAATCAAAACAATGGCAGGGAACAGTGGTTGCTAAGGGGAAGGCTCTTGTGTAGTGGAGGAGCTACGGATTAAGGCAGTGGGCTATGTTAATGAGGAGACTTATACGGAATCACAAAATTCCTCTAAGTGTCACACTGCACCTAACCATGTAGATGCTGTAACACCATTGTGTAAGCAGCAGGAGCAACTAACATGAAAAGGATGTGTTTCACGCTTGCTGTAAGTACACTGGAGCTCTGTTGCCCGGGTTTGTGCTTAGCTAAGCACAGCTAAGCTAGGGGTGTGTGTCTGAGGCTGTATACTCTTATTCCCTGAACTGAGGAGCATGTTCACACCAAGGGGAGGACTATTTCTTGCTGTTTACACCAGCTAAATGGGTATGCATGGCACCGGGGCTTAAACAGGAAGGATATACGGAAAAAAAAGGAAATAGCAAAACAAGGGAAATGCAGTACAAATCAGCAATATGGGATTCTGCAACTCACAATGGGCCATTGAAAGCACTCAATAATATAGCTGACAGGTGGCTGCATAGTTGAAAATGAGAGGAGATGTAAAAAATAAACAAATAAAGGGCAACAGCACAATAAAGAAGAAATTAAGTAGAAATCACTAATATGGGACTCTTGCATCTCACAATGGGCCATGCAAAGCACACAATAATAAAGCTGGCAGATGGCTGCATAGCTGAAAATGGGAGGAGACATAAAAAAAAGAAATAAAGGGCAACAGCACAATAAAGGAGAAATGAAGTAGAAATCACTAGTATGGGACTCTTGCATCTCACAATGGGCCATGCAAAGCACACAATAATACAGCTGGCAGGTGGTTGCATAGCTGAAAATGGGAGGAGATGTTAAAAAAAGAAATAAAGGGCAACAGCACAATAAAGGAGAAATGAAGTAGAGATCACTAATACGGGACTCTTGCAACTTACAATGGGCCATGCAAAGCACTCAATAATACAGCTGGCAGGTGGCTGGATAGCTGAAAATGGGAGAAGATGTAAGTAAAATATAATTTAAAAAGGGCAACAGCAGAATAAAGGCAATCATGCACAAATTACCAGTAATGCCTCTAACACTCCCAGTGGCCAAATCAAAGTCATGAGTAATATAGGTGGCAGCTGGAATGTATCATAGTCAGCCAATCATACAGGCAGCATCTGCAGCACAACAGTATAAAGTATGGAAACACATTACAATCTGTTTTTTCCCACAAACTCTGCACCGTTGGTGTATACATGTGGGGGAATTTTAACTGGAAAAATGTTAGGGCTGCCATTGCTTTGATCCATCAGTATGTGCTAGAAGCTGACGGCAGAGAGGAGGATAATGCTGACAACCACCACAAACCAAGGAGGAGGAGAAGAGTGTTTGGACCCAGGGTAACCTACCATCTGATCTGCAGATAATAGAGCACTATGGGTGGACAGAAAAATACTTCAGCAAATCACTGAGCTGTTCCGGCCTCAACTCAGAGCTAGAACTAACAGAGGGGAACCCATCCCAGTGGATACCAAGGTATGTGTAGCCTTAAGAATTCTAGATACAGGTACTTTCCAAAGACCTACTGGGGACATGATGGAGGTCTCACAGGCATCGTCATCCAGGGTACTCCACCAGTTCCTGAATGCCATGCTACCACATGCCGGTGAGCACATTTACTTCCCCAACACCCATGAGGAGAGGACCAGCAATATGCATCTCTTCCATTGTGTAGCAGAATACCCAGAGGTACTGGGTGCCATAGACTGCATGCATATCCACATCAAAGCACCACCCAATGAACAGAGTAGGGTCTACATAAACTGCAAGGGATTCCAATCCATAAACTGCCAGGTTGTGTGAAATGCCCAGGGCATTATCATGAATGTGTGTGCTGGCAGCGCTGGAAGCTATCACAACTTCCACATCTGGCATTCGTCACAGCTGTGCCAGGCATTTGTCAGTGTGGGCATTCCAAATGGCCATCTGGTGGGGGAGGCTGGCTATGCACTGGAGCCATGGATGAGGGCACCCATCAGTAATGCACATACACCCACACAAGAACACCATAATAAGGCACACCCACAAAACAGGATCATTATAGAGCATGTGTTTGGGATGCTCAAGTCATGGTTCCGCTGCCTTCACATATCTGGTGGAGCCTTGCAGTACTCTCCAACCACATGTGCACACATGTTCAGAGTATGTGCCATGCTACACAATATGATCCTGCAGAAACAGCTGCAGCAGGAACAGCACAAGGATGGGACACACAGCCCACCACCATTGTCAAGGTCCCCACAGGCACAGAGCGACTCACATGAGGAGGCCTCTGAGCCTGCTCCTGTAGGCAGATGGAGGCATGCCCAGTATGACCACTCCTTGGCAAAGAGGCAATGCATAGCACATACACTGACACTGTAGGGACTGACACCTCTCTCTGACTCACACACACAGCAAAATAGATGACACAAACATCACATTACCTGTAACTTACCATGTATAGGCAGTGTGTACAGTGTACATCCAACATAGGCAGTCCTCAAGCACCGTCCTCATAACTGCTGCAAGCACAAGGTAAGTCAGTCTTCTTAACAATAAATGAATGGAATAGTATGTTCTGCTAGCATATCTATGGTAATGCTGCATTCATGCAAGGGAATGGGGTGGCCTACTGGGATAGCAGCGCACAACTGACAGCTATGTGGGACACCAGGAAATTTCTGGCAAAAAGTGGCATCCACACATTATGCAGTAGTACCCAAGGTGGCAAATTCCACTGCAGTATATGTGTGGGGAAAGTAAGTGGGGGGGGTCATAGGCCACAGAAATAGATGTCAGGGTTGAGGTACCATAACCACCCCTCACACCAGTACAGCAAGTCAGCTGTAGAAAACCACAGAGAAATGTCTGGTAAAGGCACACAAATGGTGGCAATGTTGAATTAACCCCTTACAGACTCACACAGTGATAGTACAGCAGGACCCACAGTTGCATTAAGGCTATGAAGGGTAAGAAGTCTGAAACTCAAATGTATACCGGTACAATCTAACCTGAGCTCTTTAGTGATATGCCTCCAGTCCCCAAGACAGGGCACAATAGTATGGTAAATGGAACCAAAATATAAAGCAAATATCAGCACAGTCTGTGCAAATGTGTACAGTGGACAGGTGTGCCCCCCATATACCCACACAAATGCAGTAACATATAGGTTTGAATGGAAATAGCAGCATAGCACAAATTGGCAGGGCCGTACCAATATACATGAAAACATGTTGTATGTCCACAATGTGCATGGGTCAATGAGTTATGTGTATGTGTGGTTAATACTGTCTGAATCTGGCCAACATGTTCTCCTGGCAGTCAACTTGTACTGCCCTAGGTACAGTGCTGCCTTTGACAAGGCCATGTGCAGATAACTGCAGTGCCAACTGTTATGCATGTCAGTGACACCCACTTCTCTGCCACTGACATACATGGAAGTCACAGTGCTTTGTTGAATATGCTACACTTGTTAGTGACATCTTGAAGGATGTGTAGCAGAGGTGCCAAGGCTTTTGTGAATGTAAGTGCTTTGTTGTACTGTTGCCAGTGGTCATTCTCAATAATCCTTTTCCTTATGTTTGCTTTTACAAATAATGGACATGCCTGCACAGTTGAATGCACTCTGTACCCACACCCATAACTCCCAACCTCCGACAGCACAATGTCTGGACAAGGGCAGAATGAAAAGTGGATCAAAGGCACAATGATAGGCATGTGTTGTAAATATTGTCCTTACATACTGAGAAAGTTGGTAGGGTGAGGGGTTTGCACTAGCAGGAATTGTCTGAATGTTATGTATTCAGAAACATTACTGTTTTAAACATTACTGTCTGAATTATTTTGTAACATCACACTTCAATTATATGTAACTAACTTGCCATAAAAACTCAAGTTTATGTAGAAAGGATAAAACCTCTAGCCAAACACCTGGACAACCTGCCAAAAAATGTACAGATCAGAGGTATGCACACACAAGGACATGGCATCTCAGGTTAGAAAGATACCACACAAGCAGGAGATCCCCAACCAGTATATCACCAGGTTGCTGGATTGTTTACACAGCTGTGTGTCATTACTATACTGGCTGTAACCGCACCGCATAAATGGCCTTGTTGGGCAAGAATTTACATAGCTGCCCTCATAATATTGGTCTATGCATCATACAACTATCATTCCTCTGGTAAAGCACTGTGATGATCTGAGGGTGTCTGGAATAGGTAATGACACAATACATTGCAGTTTCAGACTACAAATATATCAGAAAAGGTCTGTTAAACAAAACAAGTACCTGAGGAAAGTCCTGTGTACTTCTGAGAGGTATGGCTGTAGCACACAAAACCTGGGTCTATATTAGAAGCCCGAAGATCCGATTGAGTGAATCTGAAAAGAGCGACACATATTGCACATACTACGGAAACAGCGAACGTCCAAAATCACGAAATTCGAAATGCCGATTTGTCATGGTTGGCCCATCTGCGGTATAGCTCTGTAAGGTAAGTGTGTGATAGTTACGGACCTTAGGGTTATGGCGCAGGTTAAGGTAAGTGCATACATAGGTAATGTATGTAAGGTTTAGTGTAGGGTTAAAAGTAGGGTTTTGTTAAGTGTATGTGTGTGGATTATTTGTTTTGTTTGGGTATATCTCCATAGGGTAATTGTGCGATAGTTACGGACCTTAGGGTTAGGGTGCGGGTTAAGGTAAGGTCATAGATAGTAATGTATGTAAGGTTTAGTGTAGGGTTAGAAGTAGGGTTTAGTTAGTGTATGTATGTGGTTTATTTATTATGTTTGGGTAGGTAGTATGTAGTGGGTGGTGGGGTTGGCTGACTATGACGATTCGAGATTTAAAATTTCGTGGTTTAGGGGGTTTGGCATATTTGCGGTTCGGGCTATATGTGTTGCTGTTGTAGTATTCACTCAAAAGGGTTTTCAGGTTTATAATATAGACCCCAAAACCCTGGACTGGAGTACACCTATCTCTGGAATGGAGTCCCACCCTAACTATAGAAGGTCACACTGGGCATGCTCCTACACTTAGAGAATCACAGGACATGTTGGAACCCACATCGGAATAATCACAGGACATGTTGGCACCCACATTGGAATATATGACTGTATTGTGTATATATGTCATATATTGTATATATTATATGCATTAATACATACACATTGTATATATTATATACATTAATATATATGCATATTGTATATATATATATATATATATATATATATATATATATATATATATATATATATATGTATATATGTATATATATTAATATATATTATATATATTAATATATATTATTATATATATTAATTTATACATATTGTATATATTGCATACCTTATATGTTGTTGTATATGTTGTATATATGTGTATATATTGGGCATACAGACAGCTATGTACACCTCAACTGTCCCTACACACTCACACATCAGACAGGATTGCCCTCAGCTAGCTGTAGGTGGCCCATATGTGATATATCTGAATCTGTTGCATGAGATACACACACATATCTATGGGCAACAGATAACATATGTGAACCATACACACACAAAGATGTGGGGAACTTAGAGATAGACAGTGATACAGAGAGAGACACAGGGAGACAAAGACAGAGTGAGTTACACACACAGATACCCTGAATGGCATACAGTGATGTCCTGCTGTGGACAGTGGCATACCAGATGTAAACAGTCACACATGCCAGCAGAAAAGGTGAGCCCCATTGTGTAGCAGTACTGATGTTGAGTTTATAATATCACATAATCTGCCTGTGTGTGTGTGTGTGTGTGTCTGTGTGTGTGTGTGTGTGTGTGTGTGTGTGTGTGTGTGTGTGTGTGTGTGTGTGTGTGTGTGTGTGTGTGTGTGTTTGTATGTGTGTGTGTGTGTGTGCGTGTGTGTGTGTGTGTGTGTGTGTGTGTGTGTGTGTGTGTGTGTGTGTGTGTGTGTCTCCATAGGTCCAAGTATTAGGAAACTCTTCCCATTCAGTACACTTCACATTGCCCTACACAAGCTCTTTTGCTTTCATTCACCTTAGAAGTACCATTGGATACCATTTACCCCTATAAGTTCTGTAGTACATGCGGTAACTGCATAACATTATAGTAGAAATAACTCTATAGGTAGGGGTTCTAATCTCGATGCTGGCAAATGTGTGTGTGTGTGTGTATGTGTGTGTGTGTGTGTGTGTGTGTGTGTGTGTGTGTGTGTGTGTGTGTGTGTGTGTGTGTGTGTGTGTGTGTGTGTGTCAATGCCCCACTTTATCAGTGCTGCTGATGTCATTCCCCTTATTGGCACCTTTGGCCAGTTGTCACCCCAGAAAGCTCCATAGCATGTGTGATAACTGCATAACACAATAGTACAAATCATTAGCTTGACAGGGGTTCTAATCTCAGATCTGGCAAGTGAGAATGTGTGTGTATGTTTGTAAGAAGTATTTTGATAAGTGTCCCAACCACTGCCCTAATTTTTCAATCCTGATTATGTCATTCCCCTTATCAGCACCTTTGGCCAGTTGTCAGTTCAGTAAGCTCTATAGTGTGTGGGATAACTGCCACACAATAGTACAAATCACTAGCTAGTGGGGGGTTCAGATCTGGAAAATGAGTGTGTGTGTGTATGTTTGTAAGAAGAAGTATTTTGATAATTCTCCCACCCGCTGCCCTCTTTTATCAGTCCTGCAGATGTCATTCCCCTTTTCAGCACCTTTGGCCAGTTGTCAGTTCAGTAAGCTCTGTAGCACATGCAATAACTGCATAGCACTATAGTACAAATAAATAAATAAGCAGGGGTTCTACTCTCAGATCTGTCAAATGTGTGTGGGTGTATAAGTGTGTGTGTAACTGTGTATGTTTGTAGGAAGAAGTATTTTGATAAGTTACCTAGCCACTGGCCTACAATATCAGTCATGCCAATGGCACTCCCCTTATAGGTTCATAGGTGTGCACTAGGCTAATGGCCCTGGAGCCATTACAAGCCTAGCCCATAGAGGTTCCCTGCCATTGTGCCACCCAATGTTAGTTCCCAGTGACCCCATCAAGTAGAGCCACTGGAGTGATCCCTGGCATGAACTTTTTATTACCCATCCACTCATCAAGATCTCTCTGGAACAGGGTCATCTAGGTGCTTTGCTTGACATGTATAGGAAGTCTATTCCAAGGCATGTGCAGTCTCTGGGTGAAGAACCTGTCCCTCCAGCATGTTGTGTTGATTGTAGTGATGAGGTTGAGGTCCCTGCAGTGTGTGGTGCAGAGATTGAGATGTCTTTAGATGTAGCATTTGTAAAAGAGCTGGGTCAGACATGGTTTTGCAAGTCAAGCAGAGATCACCTCTAAGTAGGTGATATGTGATAAAGAGCAGTTTGAGTCTTTTGAGTTTGTCTGTGTAGGACATGTGTTTAATCCTAGGATCCTCATTGTGAGGGACTTATGTGGCCTCTCCAGCTGTTGCAGGTGTCTAGTGAGGTACATGCCAAATGGGCTGTTATATTTGATGATTGGTGTAATGAGGGAAGGGTACACAGAGACGATGACCTCCTTCCTGGATGCAAAACCCTTGGTAATGAGATGTGTCATATAAAAGGATTGTATGACCACAGTGGCAATGTGGTGGTTAAAGGAGAGGTTGCTGTCAACCTGTGTCCTCAGATCTCTTATAATGCCTACAGTGTTTAGTGGGCTCACATCAATGTGATACTTAGTGGGAACTGAGATTTTACCAAAGGAGTTGATGATGCATTTTGTGGTGTTCAGCTTCAGGCCATGGTTTTCACACCAGTCAGCGGTCTCAGTGAGGCCTTTCTGTTGGATGTCTGCATCACTTGTGGAGTTAATGATGGCTCCCAGCTTGCAGCTGTCTGTGACTTTGGTCAGCCAGAGTTCCTTTGTGTTGGGCTGGACTCCTGAGAAGTACATGCTGAAAAGAAGAGTACCCAGGACTGATCCCTGTTGGACTCCACTCATGACTAGCTAGCAGTCTGACTTGGAGCTTGCTACTTAAATACTGTGTGTCCTATCTGTCAGTCAGTTTGCAACCCCCCTAGTGATATGGGGTTGATAGCTAGTTTGGTGGGTTCATCCATAATTCCTGACTGAGGAATGGTATCAAGAGCCTTGGCCAGATTGTTGTAGACTGTATGCAGTGCATTACTGTCATACACAGCCCTGATGACTGACTCAAAGAAGTCAACCAGGTTGAGCAAGCATGATTTCCCTTTCACAAAGCCAAACTGTGTGAGGTCCAGAGTTAGGAGATTACCTATATGTTTGTCGATCAGGTCCTAGATGATCTGTTCCATAGCTGTACACATCAGACTCAGGCTACTGGATTGATAATTCCCAGGGTCTATAGTTGCCATACCTTTATGGAGAGGGATGACTGTAGCAGTGCACCATTTGGGAGGGGCAAAGCCTGAAGTGAGGCTGTGACTGAACAGGGCACACAGATGTGGTGCCAGTTATCTTTGTAGTTCATGTAGAACACAGCCAGAAATAATTTGGGGTCCCATGGAAGCTGTATTATTACCCATGGATAATGCAGGTGTAACCTGGTTGGCAGTAATTCTGGGTGCCTGGCATTCCGATTGTTCCCCAGGGGGAGTGAGGGGTAAAGCTGGCACTGAATGTGTTGGCAAGAATATTGGCAATATATGTTATTTCAGTATAGGAGGTAGCATTGTGCAGTAACCCAGAGCACTTCTGGGTATTGGCGTGGAGGTTCTTGAAATTACTATCAAAGGATTTATGATTGTTGTCAGTGTCTGCTGCAATTCTGCCATCATAGGCAGCCTTAGATGATTTCATGAGGGATCTCAAGTTGTTGTTGAGGCTAATAAAGGAGTTTTAACACTCTTGGGACTCCTCTTTTTTCTGCAACAGTTTTTTCCTTCTGTTGTACAGGTTATTAATGTCAGGGAACCACCAAACTGGCCTCCAGTGTTTGGAGTAAAGTGTCATGGTTCTGTTGGGTATGGCTAGTTTCATGTATTGATGTACATGTTTGTACAGTGCATTTGTGTATGATTCGGCAGTCATGAAGGTATTTTCCATTGGCATGACTGCTGTGCAATTAGCCACCTCTGTTCTTATGAGTCCAAAGTCAGCTTTGGGGAAGTTTTTCAAGGTGGTCACCTTTGTGAGGGATGTGGGTGAGATGTGGATTTTCATGGTGATTACTCTATGTTGGATCTGACCAGGTAGCAAATGACTACTGTTGTCAAGCAATGGTCCCATATGTTAGTAATCAACACAGGTCAAGGATGTTGCTTCTTCTACTGGGTGTCAGAATGAACTGGTCCAGGGCATGAGCTGGTCCAGGGCATTGGAACTGATGAATTCCAGGAAGCGTTGGGCCAGTGTATTGGTGCTTGAGTATCTTACCCAGTTGATGGTGGGGTAGTTGAACTCTCCTAGTTTGAGTGTGTTTGGTTGGACCTTGATAGATTCCAGCGTGTTAAGGAATGTGGATTGAGAGTCTAGGGACATGGATGTGGACCTATATCAGGCTATGACCTGGATTGCACTATTAAAAAATGTCAGTTGTACCTGCAGTATCTCAGATGCATTATGCTGGGATACTACTCTGGATGTGTGCATATCTGTTATTAATATGGAGACACCACTACCTTTGTAGCTATGGCCCATGTTTTGGGGCTGACAGGTGTGGAATGAGTTATAGGCTGGTAGTGCAGGGGTGCTGTCTGCTGCTGTAAACCAGGTCTCTGTTGGAACGCAAATGTCAATGTTCTCCATTTTGTGGAGTGTGTCAAGTGGCTGCATCTCGAGATGTAGATGTCTAGTGCTGAGCAGCATGACTCTCAGATTGCATATATGTATAGCTGTTATGGTGGTAATTTGATTTGGAACACCACCTAAAAATGCACTATAGGGGTGGAAATACACTTAGCCAGTACCTGGAAACCCAGGGGTGACAGATGCAGGCCATCTCTGGCAAGCATCGCAGTCTGTCAATCATGTCATCCCAAGAAAGACAGATACTGGATCCCATGTGAGTGACACCAGACACTTAAGCCAATTGTTGAAGTCAATCATTTGTTGTTTGTATTGTGGTATCATTCTGGTGACAGTAGTATACTGCTCAGGGCTACTGTCATACCTGCCTGGGCCAAGTAATTTGAGAGCTCCACCATATCTCTTTTTATATAGTCTATGGAGGTGTGTCTCAGGTCATTCACACACACATGGACAATGACAGAGTGATATTTGTAGTTGTTGTGGAGTGACCTGACTGGATGGTTATGTGTTGGATTCTGGCACCTGCTAGACAGCTGACTGTTACCTCCTCCATGTTCAGACTAGTGAGTGGGACATCTGTGTGCCTCACTATTGATTCATCTATGATTACTGTATCAGTCAATGTGGTTAGTCTTTGGGGCTTAGGTTGGTGGGCACACTGTGTAAGTGAGATATGTATCCTGTGGCTTGTGCTGTATTGTAGTGGTTGAGCGGGTGTCTGTCTTGGTGGTATCCACTGTATGGGTAAATGTCTATTGAGTGCCTCTGTGAAGGTAGATGTGTGGTTATGTGTTCCATGTGGTGTGTTGCAAGTGTTGACCCTTCTCCTCTTGACCAGTTAGTCCAGTCTTCCCTGGAGAATGCATATCTTCCAATTTAGTGATATAGAGGTATCTCTCACAAGTCTGAGTGTTGGGAGTTTAGAGGAGTGGGATGTCTGTGTACATGACACAGTTGCAACAGTGCCTCTGAATGCCTAAGTGCACCAGGTTAATGGGCAAAAGCACAGAGAACTGCACTTTATTCATGCCAGGAGGGGTAGTCATAACTACTAATTACTGGAGCTAATTCCATGAGTAACGACTACTGCTGATGGCTCTCAGGTGTGCTAGAATAGTGCAAAGCTATTGGACTATTTGAAGTGCAGGAGAGAAAGAACTAGCAAGATCTAAGGGAAAAACTGAAGGCAGACTATCAGTTTACCTCAGCTATGCAGTTATCAGCACCTTTGGCCAATTGTCAGCTCAACAAGCTCTGTAGCGCATGTGATAACTGAGTAACACTATATTGCATATACCTAGATAGGCAGGGGTTCTAATCTCAATACTGGCAACTGTTTGTGTGAGAATCATATACTGTATGGGTTATACCATTGTGAGTTGTGCATCACCCTGTAAACCTCCCATCACCCACTTTACTAAGCCTGCTGATGTCATTCACCTTAGAGGTACCTTGGGACTAGGTGAAATCATGTAAACTCCATGGTGTGTCTCATCACTGCGTAACACTATAGTGGAAATAACTAGAAAGGTAGGGGTTCTAATCTCACTACGGTCAACTGGCTGTGTGTTTGTGTGAGAATCACACACTGTTTGAGTTATACCATTTTGAGTTGTGTACCACCCTGTAAACTTCCCATCACCCTACTTTACTAGGCCTGCTGATGTCATTCACCTTAGAAGTACCTTGGGAGTAGCTGAAATAATGTAGGCTCTATGGTGTGCCTGATAACTGCATAACACTATAATAGAAATAACTAGATAGGTAGGGGATCTAATCTCAATACTGGCAACTATGTGTGTCTTTTGGTGAAGATCATATCCTGTTTGACTGATTCCATTTTGATTTGTGTACCATCTATGCCTGTTTACAACCTCCCGATGGCATTACTTTATGTAGCATGGTAATGGCATCTACCTCACATACAGCACATTAAACAACTGTGCACACCATACCAGTCCTCTGTACAGATGTCTGTGGAATATCCAAATGTTTGCAAACTATATGTGGTCTGTGTCCCTTAACAATGGCCATGTATGTGCTATTGTTGACAAATCAGCCACAGTGAGTGTAGTGACACACATGCCAGCATCAGGCATCATACCTGACTGAAAGATCATGCTGATACAATGTCTGCTACACTATCTCTTGTCCAGGCTTGTAGGAGCAATACATGACTCAAACCTTATCAACTGCATCAGGGATGAGTGTATGAGAAAGAAATGGCAGGGCCAACAGGTGTTGACAGGTGAATCTATTGCAGTTAATGTAATGACTATGCTTGTGAGGGACCTGCTGACAGTACTCCAGTAAGTTGTTCTGTATGTATGAGCCTGTGGTGCTACACAACACTGAGATGACATGTCTGAAGGCTACCTGTCTGTGACAAAGGGTATGATTGCACGGTCACACTGTCTGACAACAGTGCCCCTCACACACTGTTGCTGCATACAGACCTGGCACATGTACATATAAACCTGTACCTTGCCTATGACACAGTCGGTGTAGTCCCACTCTGCCATACTCCCTCTTGGGAATGTCTGCATGGCCACAGCCTGCAGACACAGAGACACCTGGAACACAAAGAGAATGCAGCATGTCAGACTACATTCAGTCAGTGGTGCTAACAGCAATAATGCATCCTGGCTAATAAGGTACATATACCTTTATGTGTACCCATAACAAATGCAAGCAGACAGCACCTTACATAGTATTACATAGCTACACTGTACTATAGTCACCTTGTGCATCAGACCCATATTAGCATGTCCCTGCATCAATGATATGGATGACAGAGAGGTGGCACAGGTATCATCATATGCACAGTTGACATCATGTGTGTGTGTGTTTGCAGGGGTATCTAATAAATGGGCTGTGCAGAGGTGCTGTGTGTGTCAGGAGGTGATCTACCTGTGATGCAGATGTGTGTGTGTATGTATTCACACAATCACAACATATGGCTGCCCTACACAAGGGGTATGTTGGGCAGCTGTGGACTGTATATGGCAGGGGGTCCAGTTCACCATCTCTGGCCACATACACAGGAAATGGTCCTGCCAAGGGGTATGACTGGCACCACCAGGCCCAAGGCCAGATGCAGTACTGCTTCCTGATGGTGTCTGCTGTCTGCTGGATCAGTGCCCTGATGGGACTGAACAGGACCACGCACCCATGGCTTTCTCTGGTGTGATGTGGTCAGCAACCCCCCTTCAGTAGTGCTGGTGTCACTGCCACTACAGGAGTGTGAAGATGCATGGCCCCGTAGACTCTCAGTTGTTGTTGGTGCTGACCTACATTCACGTGGCCGATGCCCATCTTCCACCACATGCTGGAGCACAGACATGCCATGGTCGAGGATTTTCAAGGTCCGACCCCACTGTCTATTCATGACCTCAGTGTTTTGATGTGTGGCCTCAACAAGGTCATGTATGTCACTACGTAAATCAGGAAGAGTTGCATCCTCCACCCTGAGTATTTTTCTGGTGTGGCCTTCACTACGTGCCTGTGCATTCATGACAGCCCGAAAAATGCTTCTGGTGATGCCTGCTGTGGCATTTGTGACAGTGGATTGATGAGCAGTGGTCCTCCTGCAAGCACCCCTGTTCATCCACCTGTGTGGGACTGCAGCTGCACACTGGGTATGGCCAGTGTCTGCACTCACACCTGCCATAATCACCACACTAGCCTGTCCAATGCCACCTCCTGCCAACTGTCCATCATCTGTGGCCACTGCTAACTGGGTATGTGTGGGTATTGTCATTGTGTGCAGGGATGGAGTGGACAAGAGTGGGATGCCAACCAATGGCACAGATTCAGCCCCTGACAACCCACCTGTACCTCACTATTCCTATCATCAAAGTCTGCAGAGATAATGGCATCAGTTGCCAAGCGGGAGGGACCCCGAACCCCATCGCCACCTCTGAGGGGAAGACAACATATGAGCACTAATACCTGCACTTTGAGGTTGGCTGGTACACACACACACACACACACACACACACACACACACACACACACACACACACACACAAAAAGCACTTAAAGGTGAGGTGGCACAAATCTGTAACACAGACCACACATTACCCAAATGGTGACATGCATGAGACATGGCACACAACTTCATGCACTGCAGCCAGTTTTGCTACATGCAACTAAAAATATAGAGCTCTGGGATACGTGATTAGTGTTAGTAGGTGATGACCCTTCCCCAGCACAGACTGTACATTAGTGTTGTTCACCTGTATAACACAATGGCAAGTTCTACAGAATATACCTCACAACTGTACAGATCCACACAGGATGTGTAGATGTCTGGCTCATATGTTTTCTCTGTTTCTCATAACCCCTGTGTTTCTATGATACATAATTGGGATGATCTAAGGAGTGACATCACTGATTAATGACATACATTTGAGTATCAGACCTCCAAACCAGCAGTAAATGTATGATCACACAATTCCTGTTACACCACCAACCTTCTAAGCTTACAGTGGATATGATAAGTGTACACAACCCTGTTAACGTGCCATGTTCTTGTAATATATGAGATGACACCACAATAATGCATTCAAATATGTTACCTTTCATGTGACATATGATTTGTGCAATCCAATCGATAAACAAACAAATGTGTTATGTGTAAAATATAATGACTGCAATATGAACAATATGGTGGTTGAATAAGTGCACACACCCTTAAAATTATTTATTATTTTTATTTATTTAACATTTGTTAACCGGGCTAGTCCAGCTGGATATATTTCCATTTTCAGCAGAGGCCCGAGGAGAAAAGCTCCAATTGTAAAACATACCACCACCACACCAAAAGGTTTAAAATAAACAAAAAGGAATTAGCTATAAATTCTAGGAAGACAAAAAGACATACTATACTAGATACATCATACATTTACACAACATTTTACAGCATGTAAGTCTAGGGCAATCCCAGGACACTATTTGAAAAATACCTTTAAAACTTTGGTAAATCTAGTTTATGCAGTTACTTGTCTGAAGGATTATATGCTAGACATATTATTAGAAAAAAAGGAAGGGAGAGAAAAAAAGAAGGGTATATTAACTAAGAGGCAGGGAATACTACCAACAGGGTACATTGATATCTCAGCAGACAAGATATCTAATTGTTGTCAAGTAGTAGAGATTACTTAAGTACCTTCTAATTTAGGGGAGAATATAGGAAAGAGAATAGGAGAGTGGGAGGCCAAGATATGACAATGAGAAGTCCAGAGGATCAGTTTGGGTAACAGCAAGGGCATAGCCAGTGATTTTTAAGGTATGCCTTAAGACTTTGCTTGAAGAGAGAGAGAGGGATGGAAGTGTGGTAAGGTCAGAGGGCAAGAGGTTCCATTGTTTTCCCACGGTATTTGAGAACAGTGAGTCACCAGCTAAGTTGTTTGACTTGGTGGTCCTAGTAAGTAGTTTATTGGAGGAAAGTAAGGACTCAAGATTCCTATAGGGTGATATAAGGTTGTTTAGTACTGGTGTATTATTAGGTTGATAAAAACTTTTATGAGTGATGGTAAGTTGGGAAAGTATCAGAAGGTTTTTTTAGTTCCAGCCAGTCTAGTTGATGAAGGTTATGACAATGGTGAGTTCTATATGGGTTTCCAGTGGCAAATCTAGCAATACTATTATAGGAGTTGGATAGTTTGGTAAGATTACTTTTTTTAGATTAGTATATATGGGAGCTGCATACAGTAGAGTTGAAATTAGGTGGGAGTGGGCAATAGTCTTTCTGGCAGTTGGAGTCAAGAAAGGTTTTATCCTATATAGGGAGCCCAGTTTTTTATTAACAGATTTAATAGCGTTATTAATGTGAATGTCAAAGGTGAGATTATTATCAATTGTAATTCCTAATAGTTTGGTGGAAAAGTCTGGGGATATAAGGGTACCATTGCTAGATTGAATGGAGAAATCTATGAGGGGTGACTTACTGTTTAGCGTAAACAATAGTAGCTTGGTCTTTTTTGTGTTCAAAAGAAGGCACCGTCTAGAGAACCATGACTCTACAGTGTTGAAAGCTGTTTGGGTTAAAGACTGAAGTTCAGATATAGAGCTGGCAGAGCATATGATTGTAGAATCATCAGCATATTGTATACAGGTGGTTAGAGGAATGGCTATTTGAAGGTCATTGATGAATAATGAGAATAGGAGCGGACCAAGAATGGATCCTTGAAAGACTCCTAGGGAAATGGGAAGGTGAGAAGATAGTTGATTGTCCCAAAGGACAATCAACTATACTTTGTTGAAGGACCTTGTAAGTGACTTACAACATTCACTCTTCTTGTAAAGGTGTCTATCAGCATGGCACATCTTGACTTGCCAGTATTTGGCCACTCTTCCATGCAAGGACCACCCAACTCTGTCAGATTACAAGGGCAGCTCATGTGCACAGT
This sequence comes from Protopterus annectens, assembly GCF_019279795.1. Lineage (NCBI taxonomy): Eukaryota > Metazoa > Chordata > Ceratodontiformes > Protopteridae > Protopterus > Protopterus annectens. The sequence goes on from NC_056745.1 coordinate 594,350,553, forward strand.
CCTCATCAGGTCACCCTGGGGTTTGTCTATCTGGTGTAGGTCAAATCTCTGGCTGGGCCAATCCATAACCATGAGTGTGTTCAGGAGGAACCTTTCTTAGGTAGCTTTGGATGTATACTTTGGGTCTTTGTCATGTTGAAGGGTGACACCCTTTTCCCATCCTCAGCATTCTTGCAGACACCTGATGGATTTGAGCCAGATATGGGTGTTATTTGGAAATGTTCAGAATTCCCACCACCATGACTACAGGCCCAGTTCTAGCTTTGGAACAGCATCCCCAGAGCAGGCTACAGCCACCAGTGTGATTCACCATGGGGGCGTTGGTGTTCAGGTTAAGAGGGGTGCTGCTTGTACACCACACATACCTTTTGGTATTGGGGCTGTGAGGTTGATCCAGTTTCATCACACCATAACACATTTTCACACATGCCTTTGGGAGACTTGATGGTGCTGTATTGCAAATTGCATCCACCCCTAGATATTTTTTGGTGTGGGAAAATGCTTCCATCTTCTGACCATACCCTATAGGTCAAACATATGCAGAAAACGAGAGAGTCTTCTCACATGTAGTACTCAACACCAGTACTTGCAACAGATTCCTGCAACTCCCTCATTGTTGCTGTATGTCTCCTGGCAGCATCCTTGACCAGGTTTTGACATGTCTTGTCATCATTTTTGGATGTACATCAGGTTCTTTTCAACAGCACTGTTGTCCCATATTCAATCCACCTTTTGACAACTGTCTCCATTGTGTTCCATGGTGGATGCAATGCTGTGGTAATATTGTTGTACCCTACTCTTGACTGATACCTTTCAAATATGAGATCCCTTTGCTGCTTTGTAAGCTGTCTGCAAGACATGGCTGTTGCAGGCAACTGAGCAAATGTCATGAATATCCTACTTGGACAGCAAACTGTTATTTGGTATTACTCAGAGTGCCTTTACTTGATGGCAGGTGTGTACCCAAGCAGAATGAATGCTGTCAGTAAATCATAAGCTGCTGCAATAAAATATTATTTGAAGGGTTTGCACACATATGCCTCCGGCTTAATGTAAGGTTTATATACTCCATATATGGTGCCCAATAGATTGATTGGTTTTACAAGTGAATTGTTCATATCATAGGTCACATTACAAGTTGGAAAAGGTGTGAACTGACATACTGTGGTCAAAATTCGTGTATATATCACAAACACCTGGCATCTTAACAGGGGTATGTACACTGTTTATATCCACCGTATAACAGTAATGTTTCACACGTGTCCCTACCTTAGGCTGTTTGTCCCCCAGTTTTGTTGATCTCTGTTCAGAAGTCTTGTACTGACAGGTTGTAAGGTATGCTATAGGGATGTTACATTTTCTTCATATAGGCCTCTGTGGTGACCACTGTGATGCAATGCAGTTAACCCCACCACAAGTGAACATGCACATAAAGGAAAATGGGTATGAGTGACAGATTTGCGCATGGTACATTGCATGACCTTCAAATACCTGGGATATTCGCAAACTACAACAGAACAATTCCATACACACCAGCTTCAGACTGCCATCCCACATGCAGACCGGATGGACCTAGGAAGTTGTGGGAGAGAAGTATTGTCAGTAGACTCACATGAGGCATTGGTACAGGACGGATGCAGCATGTCTGCACATTTACAGTACAACCCACAATTCTACACAATTAGCTATCCTTAACCATAGCTGTGCACTTCTGTGCATTAGAAAACCCCATCCACAACTGCAATCTGACCAGACACATGCACATAGATACTCTACAAATACAAGTATGTCTGCTACACTAGTCTAGTAATCTCCACTGGGGTCTTACCTGCACACTCCTCATCCATTGTCTGGGTGCCACCCAACTCCAGCATGCGGGGGGTCTGTACCCTGATTTTGTACTGGGATGGGTGCCACAAGCTTGCCAAGAAGCTCCATGGTGGGTGTCAGTGGGGGCTGCATGGCTGGCACTGGCCACTGCAGCAGCCCTTTGCCGGGCATGGTGTATGAGGTAATTTGCATGATGCTGGACCTGCTCATATATTTGTGCATGCAGGTTGACATCATTTACCCTGTGGACAAGGTCATCCCACAGGCCATGGTTCTGTAGTATGGCTTCTATGATTATATTTTTCTCAGCTGCTGAGAAATTAGACATTTGCTGATGCGACATTTCACCTGGAAGACATAAAAAGGGAAACATATCAAAGGACCTCATGCATTGGCAACAGTATGTACAGAACTTGCACAGCTACATTGAATACCAGTAGCCACCACTCACAACCACAACATACCCCTCCAATCTATCATCACTGTATCTGCTTGCATTGCACTGCTGGTCCTGATGTGTCATATTCCCCCCAATGAGGGCTAATTAATTTCATAATCCTCTACTCCTCATTCATGTCTGTGCAGAAGGATGACATTAGCCATCTTCTATGTGGATGGGGTGTGGATGATGCCAAGGCTTGGTGTGACTACAGTGTGTAATGGAGCTGGGAGCACATGCCTGAGTTCATATAGGATGCAGTCGAGGATGTTATCAGGTCCCATGGATACTTACATTTGTTGCCTTTCAGTAGGCAATATGTACCTGCTCACTGGTGATGAGGGGAGGGGTGTGGGTGCTGTGCATATCCACATATAGTGATGCTGATCCAGGGGTGATATTCACCCTAAACCTGTCTGCAGCAGGTTGGCTATAGCTATGTTGTGTGTGTATGTGGTCTGATTGGCCACCATTACAGGGTGGGTAGGCTTGTTGCCTCTGAGATTGCAGACATATGTGAAGATGGCCTTGTGATTGTCCTTGGTGGATGTGTCCAATTTGTACTCATAGTTAGCCTTACAGTACTCCACCTGTGACCTTATACGCTTGATCAGACAAAGGCTGACTTGAAGTCAAGTTAGTGCCACCTCCTAATTTTCCTTGTACAGCCAATATAAGGGCTAAGTCTGTGGTTTGTGTATTGCTGCTGTCCAGTAAACAGAATTACTCTACTTTGGTGGAGGCCGGTTTTACAAGTAAGGTATTGCTGAGTCCATACAGCTGTGTTGGTGTTCGTATAGCTGTTTGTAGTAGGCATGGACACACACAGTCATAACACAGCTGGACACCTCTCCAATTTTAAACAGATAATCATGCTTATCGTATTACCCATGGTTGTGTCAGGGCAATGCAACAACCAGTAGCTGTAGAAATGTCACTCTGTTGGATGCACAGCAGCTAAGATTACACACATGTGGAACATGTACAGCTTATTAAACTAACATTTTGCATCCCATCTGTTGTCAGTCTGACTGTAGTTTGGACAGTGCATGGTGACATGCTTAGCAGCTGAGTGTAGTTTCCATAATGTGATGTTATGTCCAGATATTTGTAGGACGTAGTATTGCCTGGTCTCCATTAGTGTTGTGCATTTCTAATGCATAAGTGGGCTGATGTGAAGATTTCGGTCACTAACTAGTGGGAAGAAATTGAGTGTTAGACTTGTGCTATTTCAGTCAATATATGTTAGGACAGACATGAGGGTGTTACTGCAGCAACTGTGTCAGCTTATTTACTCCAGTATTTCAGATATGTCCCTATTTCCATGGCTTTCTCCCCCCACTTTGTCAGGCATGGCCCAGGTTCATTGCACAAGGGGTTCTGAGCCAACCTCGGGGCTTTCTGGGATTGTTGCAGTATGTCCAGGTTTATTGCTCATATTTCTGGTCTGTTCCACAGATGCATTATTTTCATATCCTTGGAAAATCACTGTGAGGATCTGAGGATTTCTGACAGTAGCTGATGACATACATTATAGTTTCAGAACTCACATCCTTCAGAACATGTATCCTGAAACAAACCGCCACTCTGGCAACATTCTACATTTATAAGAGTGATATTTGAAATATGTCCTAGTTTTGTCCCATTGTCCCCCTATCTGGACAGCCTTGGGCCAGATTTCTTGCAGTAAGGGGTTGGTAGGTATGGTTCTTAGGTATGACTCTAGTACATGTTATGACCACACACACACACACACACACACACACACACACACACACACACACACACACACACACACACACACACACACATGGGTCTACTTCATTTGCCCTAACTTCCGATTGACCGACATTGATTTACCCGACACTTCATTTGACCGACACTTCATTTGACCAACAAGTATTATTGGCAAGAAAATGGGATATGCCCCCTTCCCCACTGTAGTGCAACCCTGGAGTTAGAATATATAGTTAAGGGGGTGTGGGGGCACAGCCCCCCACAATGGGAGGTGTAGCGGCGAAGCCCCCACTTACTTTTGTTTTACTAAGCAATATTAAAGCAAAACTAAACAATATAATATGAAATTAAGTGGGGGGCTCCCACACCCGCAACTATATATTCTAACTCCAGAGTCGCACTGCAGTGGGGAAGGGGGCATATCCCATTTTCTTGCCAATAATACTTGTCGGTCAAATGAAGTGTCAGTCAAATGAAATTTTGGTCATTTGGTCTCGGGAAAATGGGTGTCGGTCAATTGGAAGTTAGGTCAAATGAAGTAGATCCACACAAATATATATCTATATCTATATATATATATATATATATATATATATATCTATATATATATATACATATATATATATATATATATATATATATATATATATATATATATACGGATTCACTTTATAACCTCGAAATACTATAATATTGAATTTCAGTATCTCGAGACTATAAAACCGAATCCACAAAACACCGACACAAAAAAAATGCGAAATTCACAACACCGAAAAAAACGCACACATTATACCACACATATACCACAACACCCACAACACAACATAAACAAACAAAACTACACACATACACAACTCATACACACATAAGCAGGGGGCAAGCCCCCCTGCTCCCCCCACACTCCCACTACTTATATATACTAACTCCAAGATCTCACAAACACAAAACAAAAGCCAACTCACACACGCACATTCTCCGACCCCTCACACACACATCAAACACATCAGCACACTCACACACACTCTAACTCCCACTCAAAACCCTTAGAAAACACTTATCTGACATAACACCTACATCCACAAACGGCACCGCTCACCATCAAAACACAATCCCGGACATTACGCAGCATAAGGTCATAACTGCGAATTTAACATATATTCGAGTTTGCGATTATGACCTTTCACTATTTTTAACATTCGGCTTTATAGTCTCGAGATACTGAAATTCGACATTTCAGTAATTCGAGGTTATAAAGTGTTTCTATAGATATATATATATATATATATATATATATATATATATATATATATATATAAATACACACACACACACACACACACACACGCACACACCTATATATATATATATTCACTTTATAGTTTCGAAATACTGAAATATCGAATTTCATTATCTCGAGACCATAAAGCTAAACTTCTGAAATAGTGAAACCCCATAACCATGAATCTGGAAATGTCAAATTCGCAGTTTTGGTGGTGTACTACATGACGTGGGATGTAGCGTGTGCCTGATTTACATTTTGTATGTGGATCTGGTTTGAGATTAAGGTAAGTGAATATTTTTTTATTGGTTTTCGGTAGGGATTTGAGTGAATGTGAGTGTGTTCAGAAGTTTTAGGAGTGGGTTAGGGTAGGTAGGTAACAGTATGAGTGTATAATTCTTGAAAGTAGTGGTGTTTGTACATTTGCGATGTGTGTGTGTGTGTGTGTGAAGGGACTGTAAAGTGAGTAGTGGTAAGTTTACTGTCTTTTTCTGTTTGGTGCGACCTCAGAATTAGTATATATAAGTAGTGGGGGTGTGGGGGGAGGCTTGCCCCCCTGCTTATATGTAGGGTAGGTTTATTTATTTGTATTGTTGTTTTTGTCTGTGTTTTGTTTGTTTGTTGTGATGTGGGGAGGCCGGTGTATGTGTTGTGTGGTGTATGGTGTGTTTACATTCACTGTTTTAAATTTTGCAGTTTTTGGGTTTCGGTGTTTTGGTTTTTTGGCTTTACAGTTTCTAGATAGTGAAATTCGATATTTCAGTATTTCAAAATTATAAAGTAAATATATATATATATATATATATATATATATATATATATATATATATATATATATATATATACGTTGTTCTATATCTGTATAGTTTCTCTTTATATATATTTATACACACACACACACACACACACACACACACACACACACACACACACACACGTGTATATATATATATATATATATATATATATATATATATAAATATATATATATATATATGTGTGTGTGTGTGTGTATATACACACATATGTGCATATGTTTATTATGTATATATTTGTCCATATATATGCATCTCCATACATATATACATGTGTATAAGCATAAATGTGAAACCTGACTGATTCTATGGAATCTTTTCCCTACTGTTAAATGAGCATATGTTGGAAAAAACATCAGCAATCCCCACAGCTCAAATGGTGTAGTGGTACCTTGCTCTGACAATGGTGTACAGGACCCTATGTTCAAGACCTGGCAAGGCTGGTAATTTTGTTGCTCTTACTCATGCTTACACCTGCACTACTTCTTTAAAAGAAAAGAGAAAGTGGTAATAGGAAAGTCATAGAAAAGGGGCACGCAGAGGGAAGAACAATATGAAAGATAGCTACAGATGTGCAGGATGGGTGTATGGAAGGTCCATAGCTGTCCATTTCTTATACAGCAATAGCTGTGCATTTGTACAGAATTTGGAGGTGAATTTTGACACTCAAACCCCAGAGGGAGGGGTGAGGACAGATGAAATGCGTTGTTAAACCTGCTAAGCATAGCTAAGCATTGCTAACCATTGCTCACAGTTCATTCTCATAAAATACCACACCAATGACTTCATTTACTAAGCGTATATGATTTCCATTACATGACATGGCTGTGTGTGCTTTCTTTACAGTAGCAAGGGGTGTAATTATACTGTATGGGACACATGTATACATGGGTGTTTTCACATGTCATATACACTCACACATCCATTTTACACCAGCAACACTACCCTGGGTGACAACACTAACTTACCACATATTTTAATATGAATATAGCACTTTTAACACTGCTTTCCCATGTAATTTTGGATTGCCTGTTGTATTACTTAAACCATGTATGCCTGCATGCAAAGCTGGGACTCTGACCGATACACTATCTTGGTTTGTGGATCTGAGCTGTATTTTTTTATTTCATGCCTATGAGATATTAATATTATATTACTATATTAAATGGAGAGTATTGAGGTTTTTTGGCCATGTCATTGAGGACTGCTGTCATGACATAATGGCATACATTTCAGTTTCGGACTTGTATCCTTCTGAACATTAATGCTACTGCATAATCTGTTTTCTATCAACTTTCTGTCTGTCCTCTGTGCAGATGGGATGACACCAGTGCTCAGTCTGTGGTTGACTACACTGCAGAACGGGTCTGAGAGCCCATGCCTGTGTTCATGTTGGATGCAGCCAGGAATGGATTCAGGCCTATGGAGACCTCTATGTGTTGCCTTTGAGAGGGCACTACAGACCTGCTTCCTGATCATGATGGGAGGGGGACAGGTGCTGTACATGCACATCTGTACTGATGGGTTACAGGGGGGTGATGTTTACACTTCACCTGTCTGCAGCCAGTTGCCTATATCCATGGCATATGGGTATGTAGTATTATTGACCAACACTACAGAGCAGATATGTGTGTTGTGTGTCTTATTCTTGCACGGAGCATCATGAATCCAGGGGCAAGACTAAGATAAGCAGAAAAGAGGGAAGGTAACATTTTCTAAATTTGCAAGAAATGAGAAAAGAATAGGGAAGCTGAAAGCACTTCAATATATTGGAAACAATATATGCAATGGCTGCATAAATGGTTTAGGATACCAGTGCAGATTCTAAAGGAATGGCTGGTGGGAGAAAGACAATGTTGGAGATATGGAAATTCAGAAGCAGGCAATTTTTGTATGTTTTTGGAACACCTATGAGTTAAGCAAATTTTCGCAGTCTGTATGGAAGAGCGGCAAAATATATTCATCTGTTTATTTATTTATTTCTTTATTATTATAATTTGCTTGCTAGGAAAGTACAACTGGACCTACGGGCACCCATTTTCAGCTGAGTCCTGGGGAGAAAAGCTCCAAGTTACATCGTAAAAAGCATTCTACAAATATTACACATTACAAATATATTGCAAAACACATTTTACATTACAAACTTACAGAAAATATATAAAGTTTAATTTAGTAATAAAACATTTTTGTTTCCAAATATTATACAGTAGCAAAAACATTTTCTAATAAATAGCGAGTCTGAAATAACAGACATGGTTAGGAGATGCTAAGAAGGATGCCTGTCTGGCCATACATAAAAACTCATTGTAGTAGAGTTAAATCAGACATCAGAAGTGTGATAAAACATCAGAGGTATTATTACACAGACACAGATAAGATCAAAAAGTAGTTCAGCGTTGAGAAGAATTAAATTATATGGCAAAATAGTTGTTATAAAAATGTCAGATAAGAATGACAGAGTAGAGAAGGTGAGGAGATGGTGTATATGTGGTAGGCATACCTCTCATCCTTTTAGTGGAAGAAATCTGGACAAAGCCTAAAGTAATGGGGTGACAAGGGCCAAAAATAGGGACACATTTTTAATATTGCTCTTATAAACTAAAGTTGACAGAATAGCAGGATTTGTCTCTGCATGCATTTCTCAGAAGTCTGAAACTCAAATGTAAGTTATTATTTAGTGACTTCAGTCCTCAGATCCCTCCATTGATTTGCCAGAAAAGCACAACTTTTATGCAAAACAGACAAAAAACCTAATGCAAAAATCTGGATATTCTGCAAAACTCTAGACAGTTGAGAGGTATGGTGGTAGGGAAATGGGAATTTTACAGCAAAAAGAGTAAAAGTACCTAGTATGAGAAAATGTTGCCTTTTATAAATAGGGTGAAGAACATGGATGGAAGGAGTCTGAGAAAATTCAAGTACTGTTTTAAGTATATGGGAAAGAAGCTTAATAGCAAGAGGAAGCAAATGCGATATTTAATGGAAGATGGAAAAATAGGAACAAATAATATACATGTGTACAATCTCTTGGTATGTCAACAAGAAGTGAAGGCAAGAAAAGAGGGTTAAGAGAAATTGGCAAAAAGTAAGGTTATATTATAACATAGGAATGCAATAAAGGCATTTGGAACACTGTAGTGCTAACTGGAAGGTATAGCTATGGACTGCAACTCCTATGGTAGAAAAGGGGGCAGTGGAATTCTTTGAATTTTGAATGATGATTGTGTCTTGTACAATGCTGTGTGTTGAATGGATTGAAATGTTTATGCAATAAAACCTCAGATAAAAATATTAAAAATTTAAGTCAGACTGACAACAGTCTCAGCAATTCCATTCTCCATATAAAGGATTTTTCCATAGTAAATGAAAATGCATTCTGTTAAATTCTTCCTAAGAAACTGTATAATTTTGTAAACAAAAATGAACAGAAAATCTCTGTTGTATCCCATGAAGGTGTTTTGCCTGACTGCATTTTCTATAAATGCATAAAAGAAAGTATTCCATTAGATCTATAAATATATTTCAATTAATGCCAAGAGACACCAGATGATCTAGGGAGAAATTCAATAAAGTCTACATAGAGTGATTCTCCCTGTAGGCATAGTGGCATGGCCCCAACATGTAACATGGTCACCAAGTGATCCAGTAAAGAGAGTGGAGGGGCATGCACTAGTGTGTGGACACAGTAGTGTCTGTGGAATGCAAATCACCTCATAAACTGGTGAAATCCATGCAAATGAGGTTGATTTGTGATCCAAGAAGCAGAAAGTCACCCATGTAGATGCCGTGTTGGTGTAAGAAATGTATGTGGATAGAAACCATGTACCAGACTGTAAAATTTAAACAGGGGCTGTAAAAGCCCAAAAAAGGTAGATATGGCACCGTAGGCATGCAAATGGCCAAAATTATGGAAAGTGAGTCCAGAAAGCAATGCAAATCATTAAAAAATATTTTTAATGCATATATGCTGTTATGGCAAAAAATAAATAAATAAAAAATTAAAAATGTTAAAAAATGAAAATTAGACATTTGCAAAAATATTGTATTATAGTGCCCAGCATGCATAGTCTTCCAATGGCAGGTGCCAGTGGTTGCTAAGGAGGCAGGCCCTGGAGTAGGGAATTATCAGGGTATACACAATTAGCTGCATGTCAATGAGCTGGGGTTACTGAATAACAAAAAGGACTACAGTGTCCACAGTTACAACCTGTAGTAGAGCTAGAACCATGTAGGTAGTAGTAGAACAGGTAGCTGACATTGAAAGGGGGTGTGTCATGATGTGTTTAAGTGGATTGGAGCTCAGCGGCACCTGTTTGTGCTCAGCTAAGCACAGCTAAGCAGGGGGGCATGTCTGATGCTGCTGAGATGTGTTTAGCCCCACATTGTGTGTTTTAGCTGGTTTAAGAAACACTGAGCATGCCCATGCTTGGGAGAATGCCAAAACTGATGAGCACTTTTTACACTAGTGCCGTGGGTTTGCCACGTCGCACTGCTTAGCAAAGAATAAATTAGGAAAAAAGAAACAAAAAAAAGAAAATAGCCTGGGAAAGCCAATCAGGTAGAATGATTGATAAGCCATGTTCATCAGACAATGGTCATTCAAACCCCCAATGCTATACTTATCAGGTGGAATGCAGCATAATGAGCCAATCACACAGGCTGCATCTGCAGCACACCACTTAAAAGTATGCATACACCCTATAATCTGATTTTCCCACATACTCCACACCATTGGAGTACACACCTTGGAATTTTAACTGACAAAATGCTAGGGGCTGCTGCTGCTCTGCTACATCTGTATTTGCTTGAGGCTGAGGTCAGTGATGATGCTGATGCTGACAATATGCTCAGACTGAGAATGAGAAGAGTGTTCAGGCCCAGGGTAATATTCCGGAGGCTATATGAGCTAGAGATTGTAGAGCACTACAGGTTGGACAGGGACATATTACAAGAACTCACTGAACTCTGCTGCCCTCAACTCAGACTCACAGCTAACAAAGGGGAACCCATCCCAGTGGAAACAAAGGTATGTGTAACCCTTAGCTACAGGTACTTTTCAAAGACCAACTGGGGACATAATGGGGATGTCACAGGCATCTTCAGCCAAGGTACTCCAAGAGTTCCTGGATGCCATGCAAGCACATGCCAGTGAGCATATTTATTTACCCCGCACCCCTTAGGAGAGAGTCAGCAATATGCATCTCTTCCACCATGTAGCACACTACCCTGAGGTACTGGGTGCCATAGACTGCACTGATGTGCACATCAAAGTACCACCTGGTGAAGAAGGTAGGGTCTACATCAACCACAAGGGGTATCACTCCATCAACTGTCAGGTTGTGTGCAATGTCCAGGACATTATCATGAATGTGTGTACTGGCAGCCCTGGCAGCTATCATCAATACCACATCTGGCACGCCTCACAGCTGTACCAGATGTTTGCCAGGGGGCATCCCATATAGCCATCTACTAGGGGATGCTGTCTATGCACTGGAACTGTGGATGATGACACCCATTAGAAATGCAAACAGACCTACTGAAGAATGCCATACTGAGGCACATGCACAAACTAGGAACACCATAGAGTGTGTGTTTGGGTTGCTCAAGTCATGGTTCCGCTGCCTTGACATATATGGTGGAACCCTGCAGTACTCTCTAGCCACATGTGCACACATGTCCACAGTATGTGCCATGCTACCAATATGATCCTGTGGAAACAGCTGTGGCAGGAACATCACAGGGAAGGGACACACAGACCCCCCACCAGTGCCAAGGTCCCCACAGCTACAGGGGACTCAGAGGCAGAACCCTCTGATCCTATCCCTGTAGGCAGATGTAGGCATGCTCAGTATGCCCTGGCCTCAGCAAAAAGACAATGCATAGCACAGACACTGACAACTTAGGGACCTACAGACTGATACCTCACTTCGACTCATATAAATAGAAAAATGGAGGCCAGCCACATTACACAACCCGTACCTTGCCATGTATTGGCTGTGTACTGTATGCATCAGACAGAGACAGTTCTGGAGCACTGTTATCTCAACTGTTGCAGGAACAAGGTAAGTCACTCTTCTACACAACAAATGAATGGGGTAGTAGACTGTGGTAGCATATGTATGGACCTGCTGCATGTATGCAAGGGAATACAGTGGGCTACCATGATAGCTGCAGACAACTGACAACTGTGTGGGACAACAGGAACTCTCTATCCAATATTGGCTGACCCATAATATGCAGCAGGCCCCAAGCCAGCAAAACCCACTGCACTATGTCATGGAATTACAAACAGTGGGGTCACAGGACAGATGCTTGACTGTCAATGCTAGAGTCCCCTACCCCAACACAACCGTGTTCTCATACAACTGCACAGTATGTTTGCAAGGTAATAGCAGCAGAACACACAATCCCTGGGCTGTCCCAATCAACCTGGTGACATGTAGCATGTCCCCAATATGCTGGGGTCAATGTGCTATGTATGTCGTGGTTGATAGCATCAGGGCATAATCTGTAGTCTGGTGGCTCTCATGGCTTAGTGTGCTAGGTAGATTACTAAGACTGATGGAGTACATGTTTTGAGACTGGCTGCACCTACTGCTTTGCATGTGAGCTACACCTATGGCAATACTTCTTCAGACTGTGCATATGTCATTATTTGTTACTGCAAGAAAGCTGGACAAACACAGAGACAATGGAGGGACAGGAGGCCACAGATATGGACAGTACACAACTCTGAGTAACCTATATGGTGTCTAGTAGAACAGCATGTTCTGACAAGTCAGTGCAGCACCAGGATATAATGCTGTCACATAACTGTGTCAGTACTTACAAGTCAGTGGGCACCATCCATACCTCACAAATATACAAAGTTTTATGGAATATCCACATTTATGCCTCATATATCTGTTCAATTTGTCATAAAATTGCAGTTTTCTGGCAAACTATTGGCAAATCAATAAAGGTTGCTGTGAGAAAATAATGACAGACAATTGAGATGCAGACTTCATGCCCATCAGAAAATGCATGCTAATACAAAACCATTCTACCAACTGTCTAAGTTTGTAAGAGCAATATTAAAATCTTGTCCTCATGTTTGGGCCTGTGTCCCACCATTATATATGGCCCTATCCAGATTTTTGGCTGTAAGAGTTTGAGAGGTATGGGTAATATGTAGCCTTATAATAACAGTACAACACAGGCCATCTGAGGACCAGAGGAGATGCATGGGGCACAATCCTGGGCAACCTGCAAAACAGGGAAAGTCAGAGGTGTGAATTCCGTAACCTGTGTGTGGTGTTACATCTCATACTCCAGTCACAGCATGCCTACAACTACATAGACCAGCAACTGTGGACAAAGCCAGGAACTAGAGCAGGGCAGGACAAATACCCACATATAAGGGAAAGAAGGCACTACTGGCCAGACAAATGTAGAAAGTGCAGAATAGAACAGTTGGTGCAGTAGCATGGCTTCTCTGTAGTGTATGGAGTTAGTAACCCAAATGTCTGTCAGCAGTTCCTCACATCAATCTATATTGATCTGCCACTGATGTACCAAAAAAAATCACAGTACTATGTAAAATGTACCAGACATATTATGCAAAACTCTGTTCAGTCCAATACACTCTGTATACACCCTAGGTATGAGTCAGATAGTATGGACAGCAAATAGCCAGGAAATCCCTCAGGCATTATATCAGGGAGGTGCTGGACGATTTAATCAGGTTCAGCAGACAGTTGGCTGTAGCACACAAAATCCTGGACTGGTGTACAGGTAGGTCTGGCATGGAATCCCATTGTAAGTATTGATGATCATACTGGGCATGCTCCTACACTAAACTAATTTCAGCCCATGTCTGATCCACATCTGACTATAGAACTGTGATGCCTGTATATCACTGTGCATACAGACAACTATGCATACCGTAACTGTCTCTCTCTATCCCCATCAAACATGATGACCCTTATTTATACGTATGTGGTACATATAAGACATATCTAGATCTGCTGAGTTTAATATAGATACATATATATAGGTAGTATATATATATATATATATATATATATATATATATATATATATATATATATATATATATATCATATATAGAGAGGCAGACAGAAGGGGAGAGAGACAGAGAGAGAGAGAGAGACAGACAGACCCAGAAAAGCATAGAGTGATGTAGTGCTGCAGCCACTCGTGCACCAATTGTCACAAGTGGCACGTGCAAATAGTATGGTGCGCTCTAGTGTTTAATAGTAGGTAGTTAGGGGTTCTCATCTCATATCAGCCACTGAGTGTGTGTGTGTGTGTGTGTGTGTGTGTGTGTGTGTGTGTGTGTGTGTGTGTGTGTGTGTGCGTGTGTGTGTGTGTGTGTGCATTCCACATACAGCAGAATACACAAGCCCAACAGGCATATGTCAATGCAACGGTGACTCATTTTATGACCCTGTGACTATTGTCCTCCACAAAGAGGCCTACCTCTCAGCATCTACTGATGTCATACACCCCAACAGCAGTGGCAGACACTACCCAAATGCACAAGCTCCGTGGCGCATGCAATAACTACATAGCATTGTACTACATACAGGTAGATAGGTTGTGGTTCTAATCCCAGCTACTCAGTGAGTATATGTAAGTATATCCACTTGCTACTATGTGTGTAGAATGCCAATGCATTTTAAAGCCTGTGTCTATCTGTGAACCCCCTATTGGCCTACTTTACAGGGCCTGCTGATGTCATCCACCTTAGATATACAGTTACACACTCACCAGACACATAAGCTTTGTGGTGCATGTGATAAAAGGTAGCACTATAGTGTATACAGCTAGGTAAGTAGTGGTTCTACTCTCAACAATGGCAGATCAATCCATGTAAGTATATCCCCCTGAAGCTGTGTGTATGTTTTGCCTACATGAGTGCAATACCTATACATTTTAAGGCCTGTTCCCCCCTGTTAATCCCCCCATTGGATTACTTTACAGGGCCTCCTTGTGTTATCCACCTTAGATATACAGTTAAACACTCTGGAGGTGCATAAGCTATGTGGCGTATGCAATAAGTATGTCGCATTACAGTATATACAAATATGTTGGTAGGGGCTCTAATCTCAGAACTGGTGTGTGTGAACAATTTCACTTCTAATAGTGTGTGATGGTTGCACCATTTTGAGGGCCTGTTAATCCCCCCACTGGATTACTTTACAGGGCCTGCTGGTGTCATCCACCTTAGATGCACAGTTAGACACACTCCAGGAACGTAAGCTTCTTGGCACATGCGATAAGTATGTAGCTCTATAGTGCATACAACTAGATAGGTAGGGGATCTAATCTGAAAACTGGCAACTATGTGAGTGTATGTGTGTGTATGCATGTCTCCCGGCAGCAGTGTGGCTGTCTTCTTTGTGTTTGTGTGCAATGGTTATACCATTTTAAGGGCCTGTGCAAACCTATTAACCCTTCAGTAGCAACCTTTACAGCACCTGCAGATGTCATCTACCTGAATAGTAGTGTCCCACACTACAAAAAATATAAGCTCCATAGTGCATGAGATATGTATGTAGCACTATACTATGTACAACTAGACAGGTAGGAGTTCTGCTCTCAACAAGGGTGGTTCATGTGTGTGTGTGTGTGTGTGTGTGTGTGTGTGTGTGTGTGTGTGTGTGTGTGTGTGTGTGTGTGTGTATGTGTGTGTGTGTGTACATATATCTCCTTGCAGCAGTGTGACTGTGTTAGTGTCAGTACCTTTCCCACGGTGCAGGTTGCAGTCCATGCTTGGCCAGGTGTGTCTTGTGAAAACAACTAAAACAATGCATAGATCACAAGAGTGTAGGACAACAAATATTTCCTACATGTGTGTAATAGTTGCATACACCAGTCATTTAACATCAGAAACACCAGAATGTTCTGAGACAAAGCATAAGCTAGAGAAATGCTACAAAAATAAGATGTCATATTGGCAGACCAAGAGACGTCCTGTCCTTTGCACTTGCCGTGGATATGGTTTGTCCTGCCAATTCTCACAATACTACAAGAAGTGTCCCACATTGGGCATTCATTAAGGTGGCAGCCCTACTCTGTGCTGTCTATGTGTGTGCAATATGCATACATGTCGAGGCGCTGTTGGTAGCCACCACTCCTAAATAACCCACATGTATCTAGGCATGACTGCTAACTGCCACCACCCACATATGTAGGTACTGACTAAGGCTGTGGAGACTGTAAGTTGAGTGCTATCTGTCATTGACCCACCACATGATGTTAACACACTGCAACAGGGTCTCACATCGGGCACAGACTGGTGCCAAGGTCCTGCCCTCAAGCTAAATGCAGAAAACAGTATCATCATACCATAGTGTAAGAACATAGCCCCACTGTTTGCCACATCCCTGGCAACCTCATAAACACACAGCCCGTGTTGAGAGACCCGGGTACTGAATTTGATAACAATGTCGCATTTCAACCATCATGTAATGGCAGTGGGAAGAAAGGCCTTGTACGTGGTGCAACTCATAGGTAAAGGGAGTGCATCCAGAAAAATGTGGACATTACCTCAGTATAGTCCTCTGCTAGTAGAACAATAATTGAGTACAATGGCCCATTTGATATGTACCTATCCAGACATCTGTAACAACTGGAAAGGCCATGGTAATGCTCACAAATGTAATCCATGGCCTCCAACACCTGTCCCATGCAGACCACCTTTAATCAGTAGTGTCCCACTCGGTATTGGTCAGGTTGCCCAGAGGTGGGCTGTGGCATGCCTACAAGCCAATGTTGCTCTCCGCTTTTCAACAGCTGCCCCATATATGTGAGTCCACTTCATCATGCATTACCAGCACAACAGGCCTGAATCTGATATGCAACATCAACAAAACCTGTTGGACAGACAGGGCTGTTTCACAGAGGATGCCCTGTCTCAGCAATACACTTCCCATACATGTCAAAACAGAGTACCATGCAGACTCTCATCAAGTGCAACCATGATGAGTGGATGGGATACCACTAATCTGTTCCAAGGGTCCCACCAGTGTCCCTCAATGACAGGGGCAACAGGGGCATATAGATGATTCTGTTGGGGATAAACTAATGGCTAGGCTTGTTTGGGACCCAGAGAAATTACTGTAGTAACCTTCTATGAACCTGTGAACCTATGATCCCAATGAACTCCCAGGTGACATGTATCAAGAGTAGCATGCTGTGTCAAGGGGTATGCATGCATGATTTCACTGTCTGCCCCCCATTGTCCCTGACACACTGTCCTACACATACGCACCAAGTTAACCATGCACATGTACAGCCATACCCTGGTGATGTCACATTCCTGCATTGCCACCATGCCATCCTGAGCCTCTATATTGGCAGCAGTTTCCCATGGCATAGACACACAGAAACCCATAAAAGAAGCAGACAAGGTCTGGGAAACAACAGTCATTCAACAATATTAACACCAAAATGCCATCATGGAACAAAGGTACATACACTGTGATGCATACTCATGACACATGCCAGTAGACACCACCTTACAGGGCATAACACTACTGCACTACTAAGTGTCAGTAACTGTACTATAGTCACCCTATGCATCAGAGACATATTTACATGTCCTTGCATCAATGGTATGGATGACAGGGATGTGTCACAGGTATCATCACATACACAGGGTGTGGTGTGGGGTTGTCAGAGGCTTAGGCTGTACCACATAGTGGACAGTGTGTGTGTGTGTGTGTGTGTGTGTGTGTGTGTGTGTGTGTGTGTGTGTGTGTCTGAAGGGGTGCTGGTCAGCTGGACCATGGAGAGAAGCTGTGTGTGTTTGGTGGTGGCCTGTATGTGACAGTGATGTGTGAGTGTGTGCGTGTACACAGTCAAGGCATGTGCTAGCCCTACAGAAGGGTATGTTGGACAGCTGTAGCCTGTACATGGCCACAAACACGGGAGCTGGTCCCACCAGGAGTGGCACTGGCATCACCATGCCTAGGGCCAGATACGGTACTACTTGCTGATGGTGATTGGTATCTGTTGAGTCAGCATCCCAGGACTACATGACCATTGCCTACCATGTTGTGGTGTGTACAGCACCCCACCTTTGGTAGTGCTTGTGGTACTGCCACTACAGGAGAGTCACTGTGCATGGCCATGTGGGCCCTCAGCTGATGTTGTTACTGACCTACATCCACATGTACGATATACTACTCCCACCACATTTCCAGCATGGATATTGCACGGTTAAGGAGTGACAATGTCTCCTCCCACCACCTATCCACTACATCTGTGAAATGATATAGGGCATCACCAATGCCGTGGATGGAGGCATGGATGCTAGGCAGTGATGCACTCATGATGCTGAGCATCTGTCTGGTGTTGCGTTCAGGACATGCCTGTGCCTCCAGGATGGACCAAAACATGTGTCAGGTGACAAATGCTGTGACATTGCTGACAGGTGGTGGATGGCCACAAGTCCTCCTTTGAGCACCCCTGTCAATCTACATGTGTAGGACCTTGTCAGCTTCCTGGCGATGGCTACTGTCCACAGTCACAGATGCCATAATTGCCACACTCTCCTGTTAGATGCCACCACCATCACACTGTCCAATATCTGTGAGCCCAGGAGACTGATATGTGTGGACATACTGACTGTGTGTGGGGACATTGGTGGAGGAAGTGGGATGTCATCACATTGGACAGATTCAGCCCCCAACACCACCACCTGTGCCTCGCTATGGCCACCATCTTCACCAGAGTCTGATGCAACACTGACATCAGGTTGTGAGGGGGATACACTCCAACCACCATGGTCACCTGTGAGGAGGAAGACAACATGACTACATTACTCCTTTCACTATTATGTCTGCTGCTACACACACACACACACACACACACACACACACACACACACACACACACACACACACACACACACACACATACACACATACAGGTGAGGTGCCACAACTGCATTATACATACCACATCTTATTACTGATCCCATGCACAACACACAAGCAGACCACAACAGACACAGACAAGACAGGCCCTTTACAAATGCAGTGCAGCTACGTACAGCTAATGTTGCTAGTACTATACACCTGTGTGATATGTGACAAGTCAGTGTATGTGATGGGGTTTCACCTTTAACACAGTGCACCCTTTTCCACCATACTAATGTTCCCCTGTATTGCAAACTGCCTAGACTATCACAAAACTATGTGTGAATAAGTTACAGCTCCTGCAAATATGCTACTGTGATTACCAATGTAATGCAAACTGGCAGCCCTTAACGTGCCTAGGGTATAGATGACCTATGACAATACAGTTGCACACTCACTGGCTACAGGAGGATGGACTCTGACAACAATAGAAGTACCTATGGAATTGTGGGGGAGATGCACTGTTAGCAGACAAAAAAGTGGCATTGGTACATGATAATATGTGCATATATCAACATGTACAGTGCGAACTGTGATTCTGCCCACATTGCTGATATTCTCAATATATGTGCACACATGTGTGTTACAAAGCATCCCCCCCCAACAAATGCAGAATAACCTGACATCCATGTACAGGTATGCAGAGTCTGCCACTATGACTGCTACAGTATTAATGCAATGACTACAGGAGGCTTACCTGGATGCTTCTCCATTGTGGAAGTTGTGTCACCCACCTCCATGACATATGATGTGATGGATCTTTGAGCTGGTGGCTGGACCAAGGTTTGACAAGAAGTCCTCTATGGCCGAGAGTGGTTGTAATGTTGAAGACCCTTCACCGGAGCCAGCACAGTCCCTGGCCATGGCTGCGGCCCTTTGCAATGCATTATTTATCATGTTTGTGGCATGGTGTCGGACCTCCTCATAGCTCCTTTCCTGTTTCCTGACATGATTCACTGATGCCACAAGGTCTGCCCACAGTGCAGCGCATTGCTGCTGATTATAGTGACTGCTCAACAGCAGGATCTGGTGACATTGTCTCAGTCCGTCAAGTATAGCAGCATTCTCCACATCTGAAAATAGCGGGTTCCTAAGTTGGTACATCACTTCTGAAAGACAAGGAGAGGGGAACACATCACAGGACCACATATATTGCTCTCCATTACGTACACACCCTACATATCCATATTTTCCAGCACCATCCTCTGCTAACTACCACATCATACCCTACCATCTATCACCACAGTATGTATGTGGCTGTCAGCAACATAGTGTCAGTACATCATGTGTTGCCCTCCTGATCTTGCTGTTTCCTACTACTTGCTACATATTCTCTTAGGTGTTCCACTGCATTTTATTGTTGCACCTATTACTCCTTGTTTATAGCCTGTCTACATTGTATGCAGTGGTGTCAGCCTCCTACTCCCATTTTAAGCACCTGGCCTGTAGGCCTACCCCTTAGGTCTCCCTGGCCTTCGTCCCTCAGAGTCTTGAATATATGGCTGCACAATATCCTACAGTTTCCCCTGCCAGTCTTGTTGACATTGGCATCCTGGCACAGTGTAGCAACTGCGTCATGTACACAGACAACCATTTACAAACACCACCAAAGAACACAATTTGTGAGAGATGCAAAGACATTAGGAACCTACAGTTCATGCTCTCTCCCTGTCAAGGCCACATATCTGGCACCAAACAGGTTGTCAACACAATTAGCATACCTCACTCACCACCCAAACCTACACAATACACACCCACATATGCATAGGTCCTCAATATGCACATCCACTAACAAAGGGGACCTCTGAGGCAAAGACATACATGACCTCCACAGCCTTCCACAGCACATACCACACATACCCACACACATGTCTCCCACCGCCATGAAAGTGTCACCATAAATAAAACATATTAGTCATAGGAGACTCCACTGTGAGACACACAGATGTACTTCTCACCAGGCTGTATATGTGGAAGGTCACAGTTACTTGTCTGCCAGGTGCCAGAATCTGCCATATCACATACACACTGCTGTCTCTCAACAACAGGTACTGTCATGAGTGTGACAGTCCATGTTGGTGTGCCTGACCTGACACATACCTCCCTGGACTGTATGCAGTGTGACATAATTGAGTGCACTGATGATGTGTCCCAGGCAGGTATGTCCCTATCCTTATGCAGTATCCCACTGTCACCCAGAATGATGCTGCAATTCATTCAGGAAATGATCGATCTTAACACTTGGCTTGTTATCCTGTGCCATTCCAGGGGGATCCAGTATCAGCCTGGGATGATATGATCAACAAACCACAATGCTTTACCAGAGATGGTGTCCATCTGTCTCAACTAGCCTTCATGCGTCTAGCAATGGTTCTTGCCACCTCATAGTGCTTTTATTAAGCGACATGGTGAGTTTAACACTACCAACATACAACTGTCAGTACATCACACACTGAAGGCCTGTGCTAAATGCTAGGGGTCTAAACGTGAATCTGCACTCATTGCAAGCATTTATAACCCTGGGAAATGCTGACAACTGTGCAGTCACAGACACATGGTTAAAAGCTGCAGAGAGCACCCCACCCTTGCATGGTCGCCTATCCTATCACACAGTCAGACCCCAAAGTGTGGTTGTTAAAGCTATGGGATCTGGGGTTTCACTATATATGAAAGACATACACACTTCCAGGCTGTACAGGCAGTAAAATGCACAGGGGATACTGCATGGGCAGTTCACTATTGCCAAGACATCTATCCAAATCATAGCTAGCTACTGGCCCCCACATGTGACCAGGAAGCTCATTCTGCCTATATGGACCTGACCAACTGTAGCAGGATTTGGGTCCATACCCTGATCCTGGATTACTTGAACTACCCAAACATGCATTGGAAGACATACTCATGCCAGCACACAAATGCCCAGAGATCCATCAGCAGTGCAAATGCAAAACCCTTGGAGCAGCTAGGTGCTACCCCCACACACGATGAAGGTTTGTTGGAGTTAATATTAAACAAAATAGGTAACCACTGCAGCATTCCGACAGTTTCATCCTCCGTGGTCAAAGCAACAGTAAAGCGGTCATGTTTGCAGTCACCATCTCCCACAATACCGATCTAGCTAGGGTCAGACATACATACAACTCCAAAATTGAATACAGCCTCCTGAGGGGTGGTATGCATAGCTTTACAGCCCACACCTCCTCTGCAGGACCTGGCACCAATACCCAAAAATTCACAAAAGCGCCATACATGCATTTGTATAGATACATGGAGTCAGGTATACCAGACAGGACTACATCATCCTCTGCAAGGATATGTATACCAGTCTGGTGGACATCTGCAATAAATAGTGTCTATAACAGGGATGACATACTGCTGTCTGAGACAAGGTAGGAGCAGGTGTCCATTTGTTGCAATGTCACCTTAGCCTGAACTAGCAAATACGATCACTACTGGAATCCTGCAAAGTAAACCCTGAGCCCACATTGGTGATATCCACTACACACAATCATCTCCCCTTTTTCACATATGTCTGCAACATCAAAGGAAACACTTAGATCTGCTCAGTAGTAGTGGTAAAGGACACTAGATATACAAGTGCCATAGATATAGCATACATGATGACTGACAGATTCAGTGTAGGCTTCACCCCTTATCCCTCCATCAGTACTTCAGGACATCCACAGTACCTTCCCCCTTCCCCTTTTATGTAGGGAACAGGCCACCACTGCCACCTCAACGTCATAGTATGCAGCCACCATAGGAGCCTGTCACATCACAGGATGCATCCTACATGACCCCAAGCTTGACCTTGCAGCACCATAAGGCACTGTATTCCACAAAGGCCTGACTACCGCCTTTGTCCTAGCCTAGTGGAGGACACCCACGGTCACCCCTTTACACTAAGGTGGGCATCCACCAATCCAACACATTATAGACCAATCAGTCTAAGTAGGCTGATCAGCAAGGCTATGGCACAGTTTATAATGAACCTCATTAACAAGGACATTGGTGACCTCCACACACTTCATCACACACAGTTAGGCTTTGTCAAGGTGGGGATCATGTCTGTTACAATTGGTTGACCTCTTTGATACAGTCACCAAAGCCATGGATGGGGGCTGACAGTGCACACTGCCTACCTTGACTTGGCCAAAGACTTTGACAGTATTCACCATTTAGCCATAATACATATATGCTCCAACCTAGGCACTGGTGCACTGACAGGACCCATCTAGTCCACATAGGGGAATACCCCCAAGAGGTAGACGCATAACATGTGGAGCAACCTGGTGTTCTGTGTTTCAGCCTCTGTTATGTGTGATGTACTCTTCTGAGGTGCGGGTCACAGCCATTGGGCTATGGATGACCATGTCTTCAGACGTCTGCATCCTGGGTGCTGTCACAAAATTCCCTAGTGATGTGGACATCTGCCAAGAGGGTCTCACACAGACACATGACTGGTGCCAGAAACATGGCCTCAGGCTGCAAACTATGACATGCAGCATCATCTCTTTTGGGGAAAGTGATGTCCCCACATATTATCACAGTACTAACAACATCCTAAGCATGCAGTTAGTCAAGGCGGTCATGTGCACACAGGTTGATTGCAACATGACATTTGTCCACCATGTTGCTTCTGTTGTAAGGAAATCCTTTTGCATGCCCCACCTCATACATAATGATATATCTTCCAGGGATATGGGGGTCACACCATCCCTGTACTTTCCCCTAATAAGGACCATTATTGAGTATAGTGGCCCTGTGGTCATTTAACTTGCAGAGCACATGCACCAGCTGTGGAGGTCATAGAGGTTCCCCAGTTGGGAATACCAGGGCCTTACACATCTACCATACACTGATTAGCCCATCCCTCTACCCAGTTTCATACACACTCCTCAGAGGTGACCTCTGTCTGGCATACAAGGTGATCATGGACTCCAGCTTGATGGGACTGGTCTATATTATATTATTGCGTGCTTACAAAAGTGAATGATAATTAATCGACCCCATGTAAGTGGAAGCATACAATGTCGAAACCTCAGACAAGTGATTTTTTTCCAAGGGAAAAAAATCGCTGTTCCAAAATACAAAAAAAAAAAAAAACCAAAAAACTTTAAAACATTACATAATGTGGGGGGCCTTGCTCCTCAAACTGTCTGACGTGGGGGTCTGTGCCCCCCCCACCCCCCTACTTAAATATACCAACTCTGAGATCGCACTACAGAAAGCTGCCAAGCGAATTCTTTCCCAGGGAAATAATTCGCTGAAAAGCCACTTCTCTAGTTTGTCTTTTCGCTCTTTTCGGTTCAATCAAGATGCATTCGGCAAACTGCATCTGCGATCTCGTAATAGGAACTGATGGGACTGCTGCACAACTGCAACTCAGGCTCCACTTTTTTAGCATGCACACACACACACCCTCAATCTGGGGTGACATCAACAGGACTTGGCAGGTCAGATGTGTGTCCCACACACTCATCCAGCTGTGGAATGGACACCCTGTCCACAGCAGCAAGGGTAGCTATTTGCACCTTTTCAAGTGAGACCTGGATAACGTTGGACTGGAGCATCGGGTGCTGACTTGCATACACATGGGCTAAACTCTGGGCTAGGCTTATGACAGCCTCAGGGCCAGTGGCCTAGTAACTTCGTATGAGCCTAGGCATACCTGTTGTGGCCTGTTTGCTGTGACAGACTGTATTGTTATGTGTCCGCATCCAATCACTGCCATCTACTGTGGTGTGCCCCCTATGGAAGACATCCCAGTACCATGTCATGCAGCCACCATCCGCCAAATAGGTGAGTGGTACTACAAGTGTATGGGCACATTCCAGTAACATCTGTGCTACACAATTACGGACAGTACTGCAACTGTGGTGTAGGTTATCTTCCTTGTAGGTGTCTGACATCCGCAGTACACCGAGGTTTGCAAAATGTGTACATGTGCCTGATATACGTGGACCATCTGCCAGACAAATGTGGATGTGTGGAAAGCAGTTGGACAATAGGTAATAGTTTCTCATTAATGGTTTCTTATTGTAACATTTGTTAATGTCTGCTATGTACTTCACAGATAGATTCTAGTTGTCTGCTGATGTACTATGTTCTTCATCTGTAAATATGTTGTAAGTAATTGCTATGTAAATTGTTAATCACTATGTAATCCAATGTAACTACTGTCTGTTTGTTTTAACTGTGGAGCTTTTCTCCCCGGGCCTCACTGAAAATGGACCTATGTCCAGTCGGACACTCCTAGTCAACAAATACAAATAAATAATTAAATAAATAAATAAAATTCTCACAGACTGTGGGGAATCTGGTTGTCAAATGCCAGACTCCTCAGAAAACATTTACGGTACATTAATATCTGGTACTGCATTCATTCCCTTACATTGTATGCTTGATATGTACATTCTCCTGCTGAGGTGGACTCTGTGTCCCCCCAATATGTCTGGTTATTACCTGCTGTCTTGCTGCAGGAGGTCAACAGGTATGCTAGCCATAGCTCTCAGGCAGTGAGCTACAGTTGTGGAGTACACAGTGACCTAACCAGAGTACATCAGGAACAGTCAGGGACACCTGGGCAACGTGTGAACTATGCCTGTGTGACATTCACAGACTGAGAGAAGTTGACTGACAGTACATTATGTGATATGCCACATACTTACTGTCAATATTGTGTAATACACAATCCAGTAGCATTCATATGTGTGCTCACCATTGCAAGGGGGATTCAGAAGCAAGAGCTGTGATCAATTCTCACAGCAGAAAGAGACAAAGGGGAGACTGTAGGTGCTGGACTGCTGATTAACAGCAACATGTCATTCCATGTTATATTCTACAGACCCTAGTGTTGTAATCCCTTTTTCCCATGGCTACATCCCCCCATCTGTATCCCATTACATGGGGAATTCTTTTACATTCCTGGTATAGTGCTGTACTCCTTTGTCTGCAGAAAACCAGTGGTATATTCATTGGATAACACAGTCTGTCTTTATGATGAAACTCATAGACCTGTTTATCATAGGCAGCAGCTTGCCTTTTGTAGGTAATGCTCATGAAGAGGTGATTGCCTGTGCAGCAATCTATGACTCACACTTCCTAAATGCATCCAGAACAGCTGGGTTGCATTTTCATTAGCCAATGGCATGGCAACACAGTGATATAATTAAGGCTTTCATGTAGGCTTTGGCCCTTTTCCTGGCCAGGGAGGAGGACATTATTGAGGTGTGGGGACTAAAGCATCACAGAAGGTAGGTAGAAATGCTGTCCACTGTTTGAACTGATGTGGTATATCCACAGTTTTGCATGCTATTTTTGGCCATTGTTAACAGACTTTCTGATTCTGTGTCAGTTTACTGTTTAACAATGTCTGTTGGGGTCAGTAAGGAGACAGACATGTGAGTGTCATACATCATTTTTATCTGAATGTACATGCTGTTGCAATTGCCACTGGTCTATCAGCTGTGAATGATTGTAGGGGAAGACTGTGACACATGTCCCTGTCACTTGACCCTTCCCCCCTTTATGTATCGGTGCTGTATGGATGCACTGTTCTAGGTGTTTGGGAGGTATGGTAGGTCTGTAGCAGGTAGCTGAACATACTGCTGCATGTGTTGCAGGCTTCAGCTGCTGCATTCTGTCCAGAAGTCACACTGGGGATTGTGAACACATTGGAGGACAGCAAGCTGTATATTTCAGTGAGGGAGCAGTGTCAGCTCTGTTGTCACAGTATAGCCAGGGTGAGTTTACCCGTAACAGTCCAGGTGAGGCATGTGTCTCTGGTACATATGTTAAGTAATAGTGCCATCCAGAGAGTGGTAGGCAACATTTAGGATACCTATTCATATTTGTTACATGTGTCCCACCTTACAGTTCTTTGGCGTGCTAATGTGGGTAGCAGTGACTGTGGTAGCAGCAACCAGTTCTGCTGTTCATTGCAGAACTCAGTTCTTTATATGTTATATTGACAAGCATGTACTTGCCATGCAACAGACTGGACTGTAGGTCAGGACTGTGGGTGTCCAAATGTCACACATGTTAGGAATGTAACAGACAGAACTACTGATTCATTATTATGACAGGTGTAGTTACAAAACATATGTGCATGCATACAATGTGCTACACAGGATTCCCATGGACATGTGTTTTTGGATGGGTATGGCATGTGACACTGACCTGTCTGTCATGATTTTGTACCCTCAATCTGTACTGACTTGTCAGTAGTTCAGCACACAGAATAGGTTTTATGGCAACCATGTCATAAGTAGATGGCACAACTGTGGGCATTCTGCAATGGTCTATGCAGTTGTCAGCTCTACCTGATATCGTAGGCCTCCTGTACATCCATCAACATGTATTTGGCTGTGTACTGGCTCATTGTCTGCATCACAGGCCCAAGTACTCTATCATTTATCCCATTATACGTAGAAGTAGTGTATCACTGGCAATCAGGATGTGTTTATGAAACAGCAGTGATTCATTAGAGCTGAGTGGCCAAGTGGGCTAATGCAGCATGCTGTAGTTGACAGGGTCCTGGGTTCAAAACTTGGCAGGTGTGGTTATGTTTGCTGATGTGCAATGGTGGAATTCATGATATGTTTACAGAAACAGTTGTTACTCTTTAGAGCTGAGAGGCCTAGTGGGCTAATGCACTATGCTGTAGTTGATAGGGTCATGGGTTTAGGATTTGACAGGGATGAGTATTTGGCTGATGTGCAGAACAGTGTCAGAAACAGATATGGTGAATAAAGCAGTTTTAAGCAATTTTCAGTGTGTTTAAGTAGGTTTGTTTGACACAGCACATCATGATGCAGTGCTTAGCTCCACTTGAATCTGCATTAATTTAAAAAAAAAAGAAAAGAAAAGAGGGGTAATAGGAAAGTGGTAAAATGGGGGCAAGCAGGGGGGAAAAACAATATGAAAAGCAGGTAGGGATGTGCAGGATGGGTGTAGGAATGAACCATAGTTCTCCATTTCTTCTACAGCAACAGCTGTGCAGGTTGTGGCAATTTGGAATTTGGAGCCTCACATCCCAGACAGAGGGGTGTGGGTGACATAACTTTGTTGATTAATTGCTGTAATGATTGATTGTGAACATTGCAGGTGTGGGCGAAATGGAGAGGTATGTATGGGGCGATATTTTTTTTTGTGGGACAGATGCACATTTTTTTAAGGAGAGAGTGAAATGTTGGGGAAGGGCTATACGTACATGGGGTGACATAAGTTGGGTAGGAGAGGTAACATTTGCAAACAGACAAGACAGACAATACAGCAAACAGGGTTGATGTATGACACATGAGGGGGTAAACACCTTGGATGGGGAGGGTGTTGAGGAATCAGAGAATCAAGTGCCCCCAGATGGCAGCAGTGGGACTGAGCTCCCCATCAATGGGCAGTCACCACTGCTCCTTCACAGCCCCGAAGGTGGCTGTGCTGTGGTCTGGGCTCAGGGGCCGGTCTTACCCTCCAGATGCACCAGTCTGCCCTCAGTCTGGTGCAGTTGATTGTCCATATCATGCTGGACAATCCTGAGTACCATCCCTGGGAGCTGTTGTTGGGTCACCACTCCCTCTCTGCACACGTTCCCCACGGGGCCCTGTCCCCTGAGGCAGTTCCACACATGGGTGGTGTAAGACCTGGGGAGGGGGAAGCTCCACCATGGCCAGTTGAGCTGGGGTAGGTGGATACACAGGAACCAGCCTATCCGCTCATGTTGTGGTGGTTAGTCTTTTTCAAAGTGTACAGGTTAGTCATGTACAGCACATTTAAACGTTAGTTATAACAGCATGCAAGGGTGTTCCAATTAACCCAGAATAATAATATTGCAGAGTATACAGAACACAAGAATAAATGGAATAACAGTCAGTATTGTAACAGCATGCCAGAAACAATTACAGCAAAAGTTCAACAACATTGGTATTTCGACAAGGTATGTTAGTATGCAACCATTGTAATATACAACAATAATAAAACACAAGGCCCAACATTAGGTTTTGAGAACAACATATGTGAAAAGGAAATCATACCCATAGTATAACAATAATAATTTGCGATGCAGATAAGGGGTGGGGGTAGAGAGAGAGAGACATTTAATTTACAGCAGTGTAGGCTATATTGTTTGCAACAGTACTGTTCTATACTCTACAGGTCTGCCCTTGCTTTATGTATACAAGTGCCCTATAGCTTCTGTAGCACATACATACCTCTCAAGCTATCTTCATGGGACAGTATGGGCCAAGCTGTAACACCTACAGGTACAAAACTACAGGGAACTATTACATATCAGGGGTACATATATGACTACCAAGGTGTACTGTGCACTGTTGTTGTTCTGTGAGTGTGCTACTGACATACTTCAACTGGATATTATATCTGTATCCAAGGGTCTTGGCAACAGTGGTCACTATCAGTGACTTGAGAGACATGTATCGTGCACAGTGCAGACAGTTTACACTTATCCTACCATCCTTGGCAGGCATGGGGTTAGACTATCAGCAGACATTCACAGATGCACTAGGCCTACAGCTTTACCAACAATAAACCGTTTCGTCTTATTAACTCGGAATAGTAGTGTACTTGTTGACAGTTTATTTAATGAAGTCTTATCATCTTGCTGAGCAATACTATTTACACATTAGTACATCTGGACACAGAACTTACTATACCATTCAAACAGCTACTACAGGCATTTATTTACCTGTACTTCCAGTGTGGAGACAAATCTGTTAACAATACATGACTATTTCTATAAATATTCAGTAGTACTTGTTTGTTTCTATAAATATACAGTAGTACTTGTCCCAGGATTCAAACCCCAGTCTGTGTGTTGCAAAATGAACAACATATATATTGTTTATCAAAGTGAGCTACTGCTGTGTGTTGATTGACTGAAATATGCCTACAGCTCACCTGGTGACAAAGTCTGACCTGGTAAAATAGGTAGAGTGTCACACAAGACTGCAGTGACAGTTGCACACACATGCATGAGATTCATGCATAGCAGAGATAGTAGGTGAACTGTGTATTAATACTTGAAATGCAGGTGTACACATCTAACCCCTAGCTGATGGGAATATGCTTGATGTTTACAGATGATAATGGGGTGCTGGGTTGCCTACCTGACCCATATACAGTTGCAGATGGTATATCTGCCATCTACAGCTATTACAGTTTCATACTTGCCTGCATCAGTGTAACTACATTCAGGAATGCATAAAGCTGAAATGCAAAGGTTAACACCAGACAATCCTGAGAGAAACACATTGTAATATCTTAGACATTGTTATTCTATGTTCATATCTTAGTGCAAAACAAATATCATATTGCATTATATCTTGTAGTACAGCTCCACATCTACACTTTAGCAAAACAGTTCTTTATCGGCCAGCCTCAGTCACTTCATGGTATTACACCTGTGTTTACTTTACAGCAGTTGTACTAATCGATTTCTTGACCAACAGCCCAATATACACACATTTGGCACAAAACAGCTTTATTAGGACTGACATGAAACAGTGATTGGTATGCATCTAATGGTCTTTATTGTTGAACACTTTAAATAATGCAAGCATTGAAAGACAGATGTTATTCCACAATGTATGCAGTACTAATTTTATTTCCTTAACAATTCTGACTGCAGTCATACTTTATTTCCTGAAAATTATGAATGCAGTTGATTTATTCCCTTCACATTATGAATGCAGTTGTACTTTATTACCAGAACATTATTAATATGACAGTATACACTTGTTACTCCTTAAAAGTACCTTTCTTTCCTTCAGATTAGCAGGTTTTATGCTTTCATCTATTTTGAACTGTACCTGGCATTACTCACTTATGTCAGTCCAAGTCTATGAACACATTCATTGCAATACACTCAAAATAGAATATACATACTGGCAGTTATTACTGCACCCTTTCTTAATTATATTACTAGCTCTCTCCTCTACAGCTGTGAGGAGAGTAATACACTATTATGCATACCTGTCTATCAGATATTCGTACTAGACTTTGGTAAATCAATGCTTCCTATACTTACAAACTTGTGGGGCATTGTCACCCTGAGCATCTTGGATCCACTGGATCAGGATTTCCCCCTTCCTATGCTTCAGGTCATCATAGTGGTGATCCACCTGCTCATATCTATAAGGAGTATCAGTTGCACTGGGGAGGTCGTGTGCCAGCTGGTCCCAGGCCTCTGATTTGTATTCTAACCCCTGGTACTGGCCTGCAGCAGCCGGATGTCATGGTCTTTCATGAGGAGCCCAACAATGACCCTGGACTCCAACATGCCCTACCACTGCACCCAGAAGCATGCACCCCCTCCAACACCTGCCATAGTTCCTGCAAGGGTCAAACTCCAACAGGTTCTGGCTGTATTCCCACCTGTTCAGCTTAAACAAGGATGTTTTCTCACACTTTACTGCCATTGGACCATTTTTAAAAATGCTAAGCAAAACTTAGGACCACACAAACCAGCTAAGCTTAGCTGAGCAGTGCTTAAACTGGCATTGCTTAGCAGTGCCCAAACCAACTAAGCAGAGCTATACGTTACTAAGTACTGCTAAAACAGGTCCTGTTGAAGCATTGCTTGGCTTCACTTAGGAGTGCTTAGAAGAGCTTAGCTAAGGACAAACCAGAGTTTATTAAAAATAATAAAAAATATATTGAAATTAATTGTGCATTAATGATACTTTATTATTATGTATATATATTTTACTTTATATCCCCTAACCTTATGTATTTTAATTGCATTATCTTGCAGTGTGACTTTAATGTATTGGACACTTGTGTGTAACTGCGACTTTTCTCCTTGGGTCTCCACTGAAAATGGGCTTCTGACCCAGCTGGACTAATCTGGTTAACAAATGTCAGTGAATACATAATTAAAAATATATATTTTTATAACATTTTGCTATTGCATGTAAAAGTCTGTGTATTCAAACTGTGCACTTACTGTACACAAGGCCATGATTCTAACCATTCAGCTACATGGAATATGCTGACTACAGCGATACATTTCTTAAAAAGCTCTCAGTTATGTTTAAGCACTGCTGAGCACTGTGCCATGCAGTGCAAACCTGCTTAGCTATGCTTAAATGTAACACACCCCTACACTGACTCTGTAACTGTTACATGGCTCTTTCTCAGTAGTATGCCTTCATTAATATGCAAGGCGCATTGCCAAGGGGGAGCTACAGAAATGACCACAGTACACTCCTTGTAGGCTTCCCACTATTCCTACATGGAATTTATTAAATCTCCACCATAGTCTATTTAAAAAAAAATCAAAAAAAAAAAATCAGGACCTGGGTCAGATCTGTGGGGAACTGATTAAACCCTGAGGTCTGTACCAGTTACCTTAAGAAATTAAAAATCTGTGAGCATATATAACTCAACCAATATATAGAAGTAGGAAAAAAACTAATTCATGGTAGAAAACTCAAATCACTAGCAAATCCACTAATTGTACTTTATCAAGTATTTAAAATAGTATATTTAAAAACATTCTTTATATAACCCAAGATAGTATGATAGCCTATTGATGAACTTTCATCTTAGACATTCCCATTGGTATTTTAACTTTCCTCCATATGAAGCAGGCTTCAATGTAGGGAAGAAAAACACGTTTTAAAGTAAAAATATTTCAACATTTGCATGGTATGAGGATAGAAAATACTCATAATGCATTAGCTGAACACTTTATGACAAAAGGCCTGGTGTATGCTTTTATGTTTATGATGCTCCAATACCTAAATATAACATGAGAGGGACTTATTAAGATATCTAGATATCTACAGAAAATTAATGTATTTGGATAACTAAGCTGAATATAATTACACTACCTGGCTTAAATGAGTGCGCTAGGTTAAAGGCTCTTCTGAACAGAATCCTAGTTTGTGGCTAGGATTTGCTACAATCTGTGAGCAAGGAATAATTTTCACACTTATTTCTTTTGATAAATCAATAGACGCACACCTCCCACACATACACACACACACACACACACACACACACACACACACACATATGCACCACACACATGCACATGCTTACACACACACACACACACACACACACACACACACACACACACACACACACACACACACACACACACACACACACACACACACAAACACACACATGCACACACACTGACCCATATATACAAACACACATAGACACACACACGCACACATATATCTCCACCCTTATGTTATATAGATGGGAAAACCTATAAAGGGAATAGAAAAATATATAAGGAAATATATAAGGAAAAGAAGTTAATTCTAGATGTAATGGGAAGTACTGTTGAAACAGCAATGAAATCAAAATATTGGTATCTACAACAATCCAGTTGTACTCATTTAGAGTGTAATACCAAATTATTTGAAAGAGCAGTCAGAAGTGAAAACATATTATGAGTTTCTTAGATACTTAGACTAATAGCAGTGAGGCACTTAGACTTACAATACTTGATGCTCAAAGTGGTTTCAATGAACCCATAGAACTGTTGCTATCGACCTGTACCAGAATCTTCCATAACTACCTGAAATCAGTCTAATCTCACTAGGGCATTTGGTTGTCATTTTCATACAAAAAATGCTCTAGCTAATCAGAATTTTATACAATGATTCATTGTTTAAGATCTGCCCTCCATTCTTCCTTTATATGGAATTAATTTCTGATATGCAGTGTTAGGGAAGGTAGGTTATGATTGCTCACCATTCCTCTCATCTGTACAGATTTTTATAGAATGTCCATATTTATTACTCATATTATTGATCTGTTGTTTTATTGTAAATCATTGAGGATTGATGACACTTAATAATGAGTGGCATTTGAATTTCAGACTTCATATTATAAAAAAATGCAACACAAAACCTTTTATTCTAACAACTTTCTAAGTTTATAAGATTAATATTTAAAATCTATCCCTGTTCAAGGGTCTTTGTCCACCCATTCTTTGCGTCTTTGCCCATATTTCTTGTGCTAAGAAGCAGAGATGCATGCTGCCCACTTAGTCATCAGGGGGTATATTTTCAAGGAATTGTGAGTTTCAGTGCATTTTCAAGCAACTGTGAGCTTCAAAGGAAGAGAAGTGTACTGTTGCTCATGCTAAGTCTGTTTCAATGTGCAACTGCTTTGTTTGGCAAATGATTGTCATTGTTTGTGTTATGCCATTTGAAAGCAGTGTTAGTAGCATAACAGGTAGCATACTTGTATGTTCTACACACACACCATGCAGATGGATTACTGATACTGTGGTGGACTATAAAGGGGGATGGGCGTGCTGCACTCCTGACTGTGTCCTCCTTTGAATGAGATGCCTGGTAACTATGAACCTGCTATTGGTTTGCCAGCCATTCCCTATTGCAATATTACCAGTTTACCATTTTTTTTAAAGTAACATAGGCAATTTATTTATTTATTTAACATTTGTTTACTGGGAAAGTCCAACTTGGAACAAAGCCAATTTTCAGTGGTGGCCCATGGAAAAATGCTCCAGATGCATGTCTTTGTAACATCTATGTCTATAGTATTACCTCTTTGTAATGTCTATTTATTCTTCAAGGACAGCAGGCACTGAAATTGTAGATGAGACACTGAAATGTAAAGTTGTTTTCTGGCAGCAACCTCTTCATTAGTCACAGATCTCTTTAATGTGGAATTATTTAGATTACTTTTACTTCTGCAGAGATTGTACATATTGAGTGATATTGGTGGATTGTAATGACAGAAGTCTGAGTGGCCTTTTATGATTGAAATGTTCTGAAATGGGTAGCTTTGTCATTATTGGTTAGTATGTTTTATTTCATTGTTTACTGGAAAAATGTTCAAAACTACAAATGTAAAACATGCTCTAACAGGTGGTGCTGTATTATACATAAAGCTATATTATACATAAATATAATTTAATACAATCAGGAAGGTGAATCAAAGAACACATGCATGTATACATGGTCCTAAAAATGTATGCAAGGGCCTATGGTTTGAAAACAGCCAAAAGGTAAACTTAATCTGCCACTGGCCAGATGCATTTTCTTTGAATGTGTTTCAATTCAGTTTTAATGAATTTGAGTTTCAAGGGGAGAGAAGTTTAGTATTGTTCACGCTAAGTCTGTTTTCATTGTGAGACTACATTCTTTTGTTTAGCAAATGTCTATCGGACTTTGTGCTATAAAATTTGAAAATTAAATTTTTTAATTAATTACAAACATCTGTAATCATTGTAGAAGAAAAAAAAATGGCATGCACACTGACAGATTTGTAACTAGGGAGAACTAGCCAAGTAATGGAACAGTGGAATGGCCTGGGTGGGCTGATGCAGGGGGTGGCAATCCATTACCCTGTCTTAAGCCCCATTTGATCATGACCTGGCTCTCAGTGCAGACACAGCGGCTACAACACAGTACATTATCTTATCCCCTAATGCCAATGGGCAGACCAGGTGACTCTACAAAATTTATGGTTAGGTTTTGCCAGCATTTGTCTGTTTCTGTGCCCCAACCTAATTTTGCTTTGCTCAATTTGTAATCAATACTATTTTTCTTGATGTAACCTCCAAGGAGTATTATGCTAATCAATCACATGTAAATGTGGGAGAGATACTTTAATAAAGCATGAATGTAAGAATTAATCTAAATATATCACATTTATGCAGCATTAAGAAAAAAAATGTGTTTAAATGACATAACATGATGTGCAGTAAAACAACCTGTGTACTAAGCAGTAGCATTATTTAATGCAAAATACAATTCTTTGGTGGCATAGTTCACAGTAAGCTTATCCAATAATTATTCTGTTCTCATGATCAAACCACAGCAACTGTCTGTCTTTATATAATGGCTGCCTGTCTTTGAATAATGAGGCTGTAGTGTACCTCCTCATTCCTTGTTTGCTAAGTTACTGCTCATGTGGGGTCTATATTAGAAGCCCGAAGATCCGTTTGAGCAAATCTGAAAAGAGTGACACATATTGCACAAACTACGGAAACGGTGAACATCCAATACTGCAAAATTCGAAATGTCAATTTGTCATGGTTGGTCCATCTGCAGTATAGGTCCGTAAGGTAAGTGTGCGATAGTTACGGACCTTAGGGTTAGGGTGCGGGTTAAGGTAAGTGCATAGATAGGTAACGTATGTAAGGTTTAGTGTAGGGTTAGAAGTAGGGTTTTGTTAAGTGCATGTGTGTGGATTATTTGCTTTGTTTGGGTATATCTCCATAGGCTAAGTGTGTGATAGTTATGGACCTTAGGGTTAGGATGCGGGTTAAGGTAAGTGCATAGATAGTAATGTGTGTAAGGTTTATTGTAGGGTTAGAAGTAGGGTTTGGTTAGTGTATGTATGTGGTTTATTTATTATGTTTGGGTAGGTAGTATGTAGTGGGCGGTGGGGTTGGCCAACTATGACAATTCGAGATTTTAAATTTTGCAGTTTAGGGGGTTCAGCGTATTTGTGGTTCAGGCTATATGTGTTGCTGTTGTAGTACTCGCTCAAAAAGGTTTTCGGGTTTATAATATAGACCCCCTCATGTGTATGGGAAGTTCCCTCTCTTGCACAGTACATCTGTACAGTGCAGGAAAAGTAACAGAGAAAAGAGACTATCTGTTGCTGATTTTGTTTCCAATATAGTTAATCAGACAAAGGTCCAGAAACAGGGACATTTTGTAAATATTGCTTAACTTAGAAAGTTGCTGGAATAATACATTTGGTGCAAGGATGTATTTTTGGAAGGATATGAAGCCTGAACCTGAAATGTCTGTCATTATTTAATAACTTCAATCCCCAGTGGCTTGCCAGAAAACTACAACTTTTATTTTTTATGAGGAACAGATCAAAACTATAAGGCAAAAATGTGGACACTTGAGAGATATGACTTGTGAAACTGTGAGAGGAGCAGAAATACAAGGAGAATCAGGTATGCGTTTGATCCTTTACTTTTGCATAACATACCTGATTTTTCATGTATTTTGCTCTGTCCCTTAATGTATATCAATAGAAAGTCTGGCCATGTAATGTCCGGACTTTTTTCTACTTGGTATATACTTAATTTACAATGGGCACACTGGTTGGTCTGTCAAATCAGTGTGCTCATTTTTGAATACTAGTGAGAAATGATTGTATAATATGTAATACAGAATACAAAATACAACAGTGGCATAGTTCATAGTAAGCCTTCCCTATAATTCTTTGTTTTGAATAATAATATTAGAACTATCATTAGCAGTCCTTATTATAAATGCAATTAATATGCAGAGAAAGTTCTGTTTTTCTGATGAATGGAATGTATTTACATCAAAGGTAGATTAGTCTTGCAAAAAATTTTTAAAGGAAACTATTAAAATTTACTCTATGCACTTTAAATTTCAACAGCACCAGTATGAAGACATGAATGCATGCTGCAGTTAGTTAGTTAAGAAGTCCCAAATGCATAATTGAAAGAATTACTTGATAAATGAATTAATTTTAAAAACTTCATGATTCATTAAACTATAAACCTATTTCAATTTAATATGCATTTTTTAACAAGTGCCTTTCTCTGTGCTGGGCTTTCAATTATTTTTCTGCTAAAGCAGACAATAGTTGTGCCACAGACAAATGAAAGTGATCTTAGCTAGAGATCTGCTCTGAGGACAGATGACTTTTTAGATATAGTTTCAGTACTGCGCTACGATGAGAAAGAGACAATGGGAAGATGTATTGATATGAACTGACTCAAAGGACATTGTTCAGGCCATCTAGTGTATTTTCTGTGTTATCAGGTAATTAAACTATGAAAAAATTGTGAACTCCAAATGCCTTCACATTAACATGCCTAAAGGATCTCTAAAACTGATTCTTCCCAGGACTTACCTTTCATTGAATTGCTTTCATGGCAAATTTACTCTCATGAAAACAAAGAATTCAGTACCATATTTAAACAGAAATTGTGTCACTATTAAATGTAGTACTTTATGCTGTTCTTTGATAATTAAAAAGAATGATTGAGATATAGGTACATACATGCATTGTATTGTGTTTCTATGATGTTTCATTAAGATTATATAATTTATTGATGTAGATTATATACTTTTCTGTTAATGCAAATCACAACTAATTCTGTAGTAGTGGATTATATGTTTTAGAAGACTAGTTTACACATTAACATCTAATTATTCAGTTGCCTTGACAGTATCTATCATGCTGTAAGTAAAACAATGGAACAAGACAGGATTCAGTTCTTACCTGAGGCATTTATTTTAATCTAATTTAATCTAATTTGTGATTGTATTCCTATGTGATATGCAGGCTTTGAGTTGGGTATCTGAGGAAGAACTAACATGGATAAAGAGAACATGAATTTCACTAAATTATTTTTTTACTGTAACATATATAGAATATTTTGGTGGGTCAAACAAACACTTCTTCAGAGCTAACAAGTGTCTCTGTATCTGCATTTAACACTACGGAACATAGTATTTTTTTTTTCTTTTTCCATCTTCCAGTTGCTGTAATAACTGATCAAGTGAAGAAAAATGTTAGTGGTGGCCCATGGCCCCTCTGAATGGATGAAAGAGAACTTTACCGGCAGCTAAAATTGAATGCCTATGTTTACCCAGGACTGAATTATCAATGCTCCTTGAAATGTATTTTAAAACTGAAGGCATTAGAAAGATAATTGTTGGTTTTATGAATATGCACCCCTGTAGTCTATAATTAATGTGTATTAATTATGAATAATTTTTATTTTGAATTGGTCTATAACCATTATATTTCTATATGGTTAGTTCTAGTATATTTAACTATTTTATATCTAGTGAATTTTTGGAAGTATGTTATTTTAAATGTAGGATGTGTTTTATGATGTCATAACTGTTTTCTTATTTAAGTTCTAATGTGTTTTATAAATTTGTCTGAAGAAGTTCATGTACTGACTGTGACAAAAGCTCTAACATAAACTGTTTTTGGAGATAACCACTGCCTTGCTCTATTTATTTTATCAGTTTCGTTTGTGTTTAACTTTGTCAGTTTGTTTGGTATGGCAAATGTTTTTTCTCCTGGTTTTCAATCTCTTTTCTCCCAAGAAAGAGAAAATTCCCCCATTGAAGTGAATGCTGTGGGGATATTAACCCTATTAATTCAACAACTAACATCCAGAGTTGATGATTTAGCAGCACGAATAAATGGAAGTAACCCTTTACAGAATAATACAACAGGATCTGATGGACCAAGGGGGTTACCACATGCTGGGGCCTCTAATTTGACTGTTTCTGACATTTCCTCAGTACCTTTAAGCCTATCATCTGAACAGGCTCCATTTTCTACTAACCATACTTCCAATATTTATCCTGGGGAATCAACGGATGGATCACAAGTGCAACAAGTAAATGGTAATGTCACTATTCCATCTTTAGTTAATTGCCTTAATGAACCTATGCATTTAGTGACTGGTTCTGAACTAAATGGCTCTGCTAATAGTAGGTAAAACTCCAGGAATGACATTGTTATTAATCTCAAAACGTTTGATACCAAGTTGTTTAAGTTTAAAAAACTGCAACTCAAGATTTTATATCTACAGGAATGTATGAGTAGATGCCAAATCCCCATGGGCTTGCGCCAATGGAGATTCCCCACTGGCCTTGTACTGAATTCTCCATTTCATCATGAGTTGCTGCAGCTCTTTGACATGCAGGGCTGCAAGTTTCTGAACGTACTGATTAAACACTATACCAATGAAATGAACAATCTTAAAAGTGAACTTATGCAGCTGGAAACCCTTATTACTGAAGACGTGGATTTTCCACGTTATAAATTCAGCTATAGTCTTATTTTCTGCAGCATTAATAATATGCTGAACAAATTGAGCAGCATTAAAAATAAAAAAACTGGAAAGGTATAGGAGGGATTATCAAAATGGCATAGCATATCCTTTCCCATCCATTTCATGTATTTACGATCCGGAAAGAATTGCTTTGCCTGAGAATTCTAAAAGTGGGCATGAGACTGGTAATAATGCTCCAACCTACTCTGAGGTGGTTATGAATAATCATGAAGATACCAATGCCCCAGCTGGACATAGTGAACATTTGAGGGACTGCCCAGTGAACAATGACCAATCTAATAACCAGGATTTTCATGCTGGCAGGAAGGGGAACCAACCCCAATCGAGAGGTGTTTTTTCCACCAATCGACGTCAGAAAAAGGCCAACAAACAGCGGAGATGATGCCGGGGGTGGAATGATTGTTTGCTGAATTCTCTGAATGGGAACAATTCTATGAACTTTAACTTGCGTGTCTTGAATAATTCATTGGGTGACTTCAAAATATACAGCTCCCCTGAATTTGAAGCCCGCCTGGATTTAGTGGAACTGCTTTCTAAGGGCCTTTCATTTGTAACTACCAAACGGGCAGATTTGGTTACCACCTTACTGGATCTTAAAGTGTTTATGCGTAAGTTGAACATTAATGTTTTATTGGGGAACCAGACTGGCATTAATAGTGACTTTAGGATCTCTAGTGTTTTTAATCCACTCCTAAATAACACCATTTCATTTTTTGAAAAAGTGTGTGAATTGGGCATAAGATGTGCATTAAATAAACCTTTAGACCAATGTAACAGATATAACATTTCTATGAATGAAAGAAATGCTTTGAATTTGTTAAAAACATACAAGATAAGAGTATTAAAACCTGATAAAGGTGGAGGTCTGATATTTATGAATGAAGTTGACTATGTGAACAGAATGTTGAGTATTTTGAGAACTGCTGCATATGTTCAAGTCTCTTTGGATGAGTTTAATGGTGCCTGCCAGCATATTAGATCCCTTATCAATGATTTATTTATTGAGTCAAGGATCAATGTCAATGCTTTCAACTATTTTAATACTGTTGCCTCTGTAACACATGTGATTTTTGGTTTGCCCAAGATCTACAAGGACTTGAGAAATCCACCATTCTGCCCTATTGTGGATAAGGAAATGTATTACCTATGGGTGTGCTAAATTTGTGGACTCAAAATTAAAAGAAGTACTTGAAAGAAGAGCCACAAATCTGTCGTGATTCTTGGGATTTTTTAGCCACCCTGGATTCTTTGGAATTTAATGCTAGCTATAATTTCCTAACTATTGATGTTAGAGATTTATACACACCCCGGGATTCATGAAGCTTGTGCCAGGTGCACGCATAGCATAGGCGTTATAACGCCAAATATGGCCACCGAGCGATTCAGGTACGATCCAATTCCACGTGCACTACCGGCGTATGCCAGATCTGTGCAGCCCCTGGTGTAGGTATGCAAATCACCCCATGTGCAGTGTTGCACCATGCAAATGAAGGCATATAGCGATTCATGAAGTGGTGCAGGCATAGCGTAAGCCCACGGAAATGTAAACCAAAAAACACGGTTTACATTTTCCCAAACATAACATCGGAGCTATGGAAGAGGGCCAGACCCAGGTATCACAACGTGAACATATTCCAATGGCGAAATACACAGCCAATGGCATAAGAAAAGATGCACAACACATAAATAACAACATTTAATGTCATGTCCACAGTAACGCACAGCAGAACCGCAGGGCATGTGTGCAGAAGCTGTAACATAAAGAAATAATATAAAAATGTCATAAAATCACAACGTAATAGAAATCAGGTTTACAGCATAACACATAATGGTAGGCATGGAACACCACAACCAAGGTGCAAGGGTTGCTAAGGGCTTGCGATAGTGTTCAGCGCGGTAACTATGAATTAGTAGTCAATGCCATGCAAATGAGGCAGATAATACTGAATCGCAAATGTCCCACCGGAGGAAGGTTGTACCATACGGCGCAGCAGTATAACACCGAGGAGTGGCTCAGAGGAGATACATGACATCAGCAGTGGGGTGTGCCACTGTAGCACTAAGCACATTGGAGCATTGCAAATCTGGCCTGTCCATTAAGCTGCAGGATAGGGGTGGGGAGGAATCGTTTAGCTGAGAGCACACATGGTGGCCAAAAGTGCATGTGTACAAGGATGAAAACGTGCCCGAAACCCAGTAATCGGACGCATGCACCGCAAACAATAGCAGAAACAGGAAGGTCAGGGGAAGAAAAGGAAATGCGGAAGTAGGGTAATTGGAGTACTAATGAGCAATCAACACCAATCAACCCACGAAGGCCAATCGACGCCAGCTGACAAGTCCGCTTGCAGAAACCTGCAAAACAGGATAGGGGAGGCATGTGAATGCAAAGAAAGGAGGGGAGGTATTGGATTGCAAAGATAGGAGACCTGACACAGCAGGGCAAAGCAAACCAACAGCAGACCGGCAGTAGCACACATAACGCAAGATACGCCAGGTCCAGGAAAGCACAAATGAAAGTAAGCTGCAGGATGCACGCCAGAAAATGGTAGGTGCAACGCGTAGAAATGTAAAGGGAAGGTCAAGAGGTAATCCACGGCAGGCAAATGTAATTCAACACCAAAGGCACCACAATAGTAGTTCCGGCAGTAAAACACATAACTTAACCTGTAGCTACGAACGTACATACACACCCTATGACATCATCGGTGTTCACAGCACAGTAGTATAAAGTGTGTAAGCACCCAACACACACCTGTGTATTCCCAAACACCGCACCATAGGTGTAAACACACGGGGAACTTTTAAAATGTACATGTTGGGAGCTGCCATAGCTGTGATTCATCAGCATGTGTTAGAGACTGATGGTGTTGGGGAGGATGATGCCGACAACCACCACAGGCCTTGGAGGAGAAGGAGAGTGTTCAGACCAAGGGTAACCTACCAGGGGCTACATGACCTGGAGATAGTAGAGCGTTACAGGGTGGACAGGGACATCTTACAGCAAATAGTGGAGCTGTGCCGACCACACCTGAGAACAAGAAACAACAGAGGGGAACCCATACCAGTGGGCACGAAGGTATGTGTAAGCCTGCAAATACTGGCCACAGGTACCTTTCAAAGGCCAACTGGAGATATAATGGGTATCTCACAGGCATCAGCATCCAGGATACTACACCAGTTCCTGGATGCCATGTTACCACATGCCAATGAGCAGATATACTTCCCCAGAACTCAGGAGGAGTTGGCCAGCAATATGCGTCACTTCCACCGTGTGGCACAATACCCAGAGGTACTGGGTGCGATAGACTGCACGCACATACAAATCAAGTCACCACCCGGTGAGCAGGGTATGCGCTACATAAACCGCAAGGGATTCCACTCCATCAACTGCCAGGTCATGTGCAATGC
Source organism: Protopterus annectens (assembly GCF_019279795.1). Lineage (NCBI taxonomy): Eukaryota > Metazoa > Chordata > Ceratodontiformes > Protopteridae > Protopterus > Protopterus annectens. The sequence continues at coordinate 594,393,826 of NC_056745.1, forward strand.
CCAGGGCATTATCATGGATGTGTGTGCTGGCAGCCCTGGAAGCTACCATGACTCCCATATCTGGCATGCCTCACAGCTGTATCAGGTATTTGTCAGGGGGACATCCCACATGGCCATCTCATGGGGGATGCTGGCTATGCACCGGAGCCGTGGATGATGACTCCCATCAGAAATGCACACACACCCATGCAAGAACGCCATAATGAGGCACACGCACAAACCAGAATCATCATAGAGCGTGTATTTGGTATGCTGAAATCATGGTTCCGGTGCTTGGATACATCTGGTGGAGCCTTGCAGTACTCTCCAGGCACGTGTGCCCACATTGTCATAGTATGTGCCATGCTACATAATATGATCCTGCGGAAGCAGCTGCAGCAGGGACAAAATGGTGAAGGCCCTCATAGCCCACTGCAATTGCCAAGGCCAGTACAGGCACAGAGGGATTCAGACCATGAACACACTGTGCCAGCCCCAGTAGGCAGACGGAGGTGTGCCCAATATGCCTACGCCTTGGCAAAGAGGGAACGTTTAGCACATACTATGACCATGTAGGCCCCTACGGACTGACACCTCTTCACCTGCACACACAGTAAAATGGATGGCACACAAACATGACCACCTGTAAATTGTAATGTATAGGTGGCCCAATGTGTGACTCCTACATAGGCAGCCCTCAAACATTGTAAACACAACAGCCAGTGCAATACGGAATGCCAACACCTGAACAGTACATGAGTCTTACAGCATATGGTGGTGCTGTGTGCCTCAAAAATAGCAAACAGAACTGCAAACGAAGCACACCAAAGCAGGTACGGACTCACAATAATTTTAGATTAAAAGTCTGGTTTAATAAACTAAGCGCTTTCGGAAGGTACCGTGCCCTTCCTTCTTCAGAAATAACAGACAAACAAATGGAATCAAACAAAGTTTCAGGCAGCAACTCATGTATAAAAACCTTCAATCATTAGTTAACCAATTAGACAATTAAATAATAAAGCATTAAAAGCCACAGTGTAGAAGAGGCAAACCATACCAAATCTACTTTTCCTTACAGCAGATTTAAAAGTAACACAAAATGTTATACTGTGAGGTAATCTATTCAGATTTAAAAGTAAAACAAAATGAAATGTTATACTGTAAGGTAATCTATTCAAAAAAGTGCATACAATATTAATAAATTATGTTGGTAAGTCAAGGTGCTGTGTGCCTGTCATGTTCCCCACCAGATATATATATATATATATATATATATATATATATATATATATATATATATATATATATATATATATATATATATATATGTATAGATATATATATATATATATATGTACACATATGCATATATATAATACAGATAGAAAGGGCAATAGAGGGATATATGGTGATATAGATGGATTCAGCGATATCTGCAAATATGATAGATAGTTCAACGACATTCATAACATCTTGGAGGTACAAATAAATAGGATACCGCCAACCATGAAATGTGTAACATACCGACATGCATAACCATGAGGCTGAAAGACCAATAGAACACAGTACCGGAACAGTGCATCCATGAGTAATAGTATGATGATATGAAGGGACGGCTAGTCACCGCTGACGGTGTCGCAGTCCACATAGGTACTGTGTTCAACTGTGTCTGTGAGTGCCGTAGTCTGTGTAAGTGTGCGTTGAGGGTGCCGTGTGCATTTCTGTGTGACTGTAATGTGTGTGTGTGTGTGTCCGCAACATGTGTATGTTGGTGCCAAGTCAGAGGCAGACCAGTATGGTAGGTGTGGGTATAGCTAGCCATAGGCATACGGTTACTACCTGTACCACAGTAGGAAGGACATCCCCACCCTGGGCAGGTGTGTCCTGACATAAAACAGTACAAAGGGCAAATGTCCAAGATGGTAGGACATAAATATGTCCCATATATAATGTAACAGTCGTATTTAATAGTTATGCCTGTATGTAAGAAACTTAAATGTTACATGCAATATGATAAGTATTCAAAGTCACACAACAATAGGTATGTAGTGAGGATAAAAGTATGTGCTACCTGTGTACTAACCATGGCTACGTGTTGGCCTGTAAACACCGCTTTGTGTCCCGCAAGTGTCCAAGAATGACCATATGATAAGGTGGCAACCCATGGCAAACAGGCTCTTTTAACAACACAACCACAGTGACTGCAAATATCTGGGACAGAAATACAAGGGATAGCTGTCACCTACACATATCCCCTGATATATCGCTGCAATTACGGAGGTATACAAGTAGCAAGCTCACCTGCAGATGATATAGAAACCAATTAACAATGGCCCAACGTACAATCCCGTAACATAAGTCTACTAACTGTTAGCTCTCTAATCAGGGACGGAGCCCACACACATATATACGGATTATGTAGAAATGCAAGGCCCACAAACCGTGTATGTTACGTACAACCACTGACATCCCCCACACTAAAAACTAAAGCAATACAAACTGTAATAGCAGCACAAACATCCAGTCAGTCAATTACATCTGCAGAACCCTCAACATACCATGTGAGAGACACAATTAAAGGTGACATGCAAAATTGCAGGCGTTGTATAATGGAACAAACAGCCATGTTACAGGTATTGATTGCAATACTCCGTTATCAGACGTCGGGATGACAGGTACACCCACATGTTGAACCAAATACTCTACCTGTCACACACAATCCATGGGGGACATGAATCCAAACTATACTTGTCTCCATGCATAGCAGTTGCAGTTACTCATAACAAAACACAATACAGACCGTCTCCCCGAAGGTAGGGCAAATAGGCAACGCCCAAGTGGAGAATCCAATTATACCCCACTGTCACCGCGTAATTGGCAAATGGAGTAGCTGCACAGCTGATATGCAAGTAATTAGTCACTCAGGAACACCAATTGGTGGGAAGAATCCACATGTTTCAGGTATCGACGTATATAAGGATGACTTGCCAGACATTCAAACTGTATGCTCATACCGAAAAACAGTTGAAACACTGTGAGAGAGATAGAAACGAAACGCCGTAATGACAACAAGGTATGTAGAACGCCCGATATGTAAGGTTATGTATAGCATGATCTGTATTCATTAGTTTTACTGTATGTATAGCCTGGTTTGCATTAATTAAACATGTCTGCAATGCATAAAGTGGGGAAAGGTATTTATGTAGTGATGTCTTGCTGAGCATACTAACGCTTGTAGAATCTGTGCGTCCAGCAGTGGGACACAAGATACACAGCACAGACACCAGAAGGGATGCTACATGAGGCCATTAAACAGAACAATGCCATACAACCCACTGTCAGTCGTAGGGTATGTCCAACAAGGACGTGCCATAGCAGGGGATAGTATATGTTGATATACTGTCACAGCACGCATGTGTATGGGCAAATAACGTTAATGACATATGTAAGGTGGTCCCGCTGAGCAAGTATGCTTTGCATTATGGGATACTATGTGAAATATGTGTAATGTATAGTATTATAGGTAGATATGACAGATATTCTACACAGCATAACAGGCATATCATGCATACCACAGGTATCATCTATTGGTATGTACAATAACAGGATACATATGGCCTGTAGGTATGGGACATAGTAATAGCATGATAGCTAATCTAAATGGAAGGGCTACCAAGTAACCATGCACAAAGGACATGTAATAGCTGCACAGGTGCATAGTGGGGTACTATGCAGTCTGTCAAGTCCATGTGTAAGCCCAACTACAGTGTTCACACTACTGGCACCTCTCCAGGGTAGTGTCCTGTGAAGAGCAGAGCCAGGTGTCACCTGCACCACTGCACAGTACAGCCACTGCAGTGATCCCAGGCCTACATGTGTCTCCCAACCACCAAGGGAGGTATCACATGAACAGTGCTACTGAGTGTCCCTGCGTGATGTACAGAGGACTTATGTTCCACAGCATGGTGAGTGTCCGGTTTGGGAATGTAACCCAGAAGCACATCCCACTCATTGTGGCGTGTGTGCGCACATCCATGAGCATGTTGCTCACAGTGGCCTCTGCTTATGTTGCGTATGAGGAGTATATCCATCAATAATGTTGTGGACATGGGCCCTGTCTGATCAGCAGAGGTCACCCCTGAGTATGTAGTATGCAAATGTGTACAGATGTGGTGTCCGTAGTGCAGCCGCATATTTAAACTGTCGGAGCTCAGTAAACGTCATGGCGTGTTAATGTTGTGGCATGTAAAGCTGTAGCTGTTGTGTAAGGTACACCCTAAATGGGGTGGTGTACCCTTGAATGTGTGTAGATGTCTTGAGTTCAGAGGTACAATGGGTGCCTATGTACCAGTTACACACCCAGTACAGATAGGTGTGGCCACGTAGGAGGATATCCACACCACAGTGGCAATACGGTAACCACAGGAGTGGGTGCCACATATGTGTGTACTGCAAACATGTACAATGTGATATGTATGTAGGGGACTACCATCCATGTGATAGTCAGTGGGTGAATAGTGTAATGCAAAGGTGATGTGCATGCACCTTGTGTCATGCAGCTTGATGCCATGATAGTCATATTATGTATCTGTCACAGCGACACCCATATGGTTGGAGTCAGTATCAGCTGGTGGAGCAATCATGGCGCTTGGTATGTAGGGGCTCTAAAGCTAGGCAGGGAAAGTCCCCTTTGCCAGCCTGTTCCACAGGGAAGCATATACTTAACATGAGGGGCCCTATGACTGAGGACCGTGGTATGCCAAAGTACCTGACATGTAGTAGGTACTATGGTATGCTGGCCTCACTGTGTGTCCTGTCCATGAGCCACATAGCATAACATCCTGAAACACAGGGTACGATGTGCAGGTGGATGTGTATGTTGTCAATACCAGAATGGGGAATGGTGCTGAAAGGCAATGAGAGGACAATGTAGGATGTGTGGACTCCCGTACCCTCAGCAACTGCCCTGGTAACTGTATGAAAAAAGTCCACCATGTGTAGGGGCCATGCTCTGGCCTTAACAAGCCCAACCCGGGTGGCAGCAGAGGACGGGAGGCCAACAATGTCTCTGAGAATGATGTCCTTGATGATGTGTCCCATAGCCATGCAGAACAGTCCAGTCAGGTGTGTAAGACTATAGTCCCACTCGTGCAATGCGGTGCCACCTGTGTGTAGTGTGATAAATGCTGCTGTGTGCCATTCAGGGTCTACAATGTCTGAAACAAGGCTATTACTGAATATGATGGCCTAGTGGGGAGACATGTAATTCAGAGGTTGGTGGACATCACAGCCTGGGACGTTGGAAGGTGACATGGGGCCAGTGTCCCAGGACACATAGAGTATAGGTCAGTACTGTGTAGGTGTGACCACAGGGACACCACAATGTTCATGTATGGATTGCGGCCCTGTAGTGAGAGAGAGGGTGTACTGTCAGCATTGAATTCATCCTCCAGCATGTTGCCAACAATACCTTGGTCTGCAATGTTCCTGAGTGACTGTTGTATGTGACAGCAGATGTGGGTGTTGCCATCGAATACTGACATACCACCATAATGCCTGGTGGTACACCCCGGAATGTGTGGCAGTCATGTTTACGTAGCTAGTCTTGGAGTATGTGATGAGGGACCCTGTGGCCCCACCACGGCTGACCAGTGAGCCACCCCACACATGGGAATGTACACCACTGTGCAACAGCCTACACCTGTTGTTGTACATCATATGTCCATGGAACATGACCACCAGAGTGGCGTCTGTTATCTGGTGTGTACCATCATGGCTCTGTGTGGAATAGCATGATCCATGCAGTTGTGTACATGCTAATTAAGTGCACTGGGGTATGTGTCAGCATTTGTATGTGCATTGTCCATCTGCACGGGTGTCATGATGTTAATGACCACTGTCAGCAGACGTCTGTAGTAGGTGTAGTAGTACACATGTACTGTGTATGCTGTGATGGATGTGTTTCCGGGATGTGGCTAACACGGTAGATTAGCATATGTTCAGAATCCACCAATGAGGGGATAACCTCAGGTGTGTAACACCAGTCACATGGTGGTAGTGTTCATGCCAAGGGTAATGTAGGTCTTGGAGGTGGTGTGTATGTGTTAATCCAGCAGAGTGGAGGGTATGACTCATGGATGTGTCGGTACATGAGTGGCTATCCCAGTGAAGTGTGGGGTAGTGTCAGTCACACATCAGTAGTAGCTGACGCCCACTGCCCACTATACCACCATAGAAGGTATGTTACCCGTGGGGTATGATGTTGACTCTGTCACTTGTTACAATGTGTATAGCGGTCCTGGACACAGTTAGTTGCACGTGGAGCACCTCTGATGCATTGTGCTAAGCAACTTGCCAGGATGTGTGCAAAATATAGTGGGATATGGGAACACCTCAGCTGTGGGTGTGCCGGTCCAGGTATGTGCCTGGAAGGTATGTTCCGTCTATAACCTGTCATTGCAAGTGTGCTCTGCAGAGCCTACAGGCAGGTCCCAGTCACTGCAGAGATGTTGGAGTGGTGCATTATAAGGTGTGCCTGCCTGCGTGCATCACAGGGGAAGATGCAAGCAATGTGTCACATGACCCCATGTCGCGCATGCCAGTTACCGCCCTGCCGGTGACAGTTATTGGAAACTGTGCAGGACAGGCAGTATAGAAGCAGCAAGAGCCTAGCATGTGAGCTGTACTCCCAGGGCCGACAGGTGCAAGTCTTCTGTGCCACAGCATTGTGTTTGACTAGGACAGTCATAGCGGACAGATACCACATGCCTGTGGAATGACAATAGGAGCATAGGCAACTGTTGAAGTGACACAGTCGGTCATTGTACAGTGGCATCGTGTCCGGACAAATGTAAAATGCTCCCCAGGGTGAGGCCCACACCCTCAGGGCTATAAGACTGGTGAGCTATTGCATGTCCCTGCACACATAGTCTGTGAAGTGGCATCACAGGGCAGTCACACTAACATGGCGAATGACAGACATATCGTACCTGGTGAGGTGGGGCATGGGTGCATAGGTTATGTTGCAGAAGCAGTTACCTGACAGCAAGATGTAAGCGACTAACACCTTGTGTAGCCTGCTGTGTGGAACTGCAGTGTGACACCCTACAGAGTCAGCTATGACTGGTGTGTTGTGAATGTTATAACACACTATTGACTGTATGTGGTGGGCACACATGAGTCTGTGGGCTATAAGCTGGTGATGTTGTCTTCCATGATGGGGGCTACCCCTGGTGCCTACAGTGAGTATGGAGATGTACTGCACAGGTTGTCCTCGTAGATGTGGCCAGTGGTGTAGATTATGTGAGACTATGTGATGGGTGGGGTGTGTTGTGAATGTTACACATCCCCAAATGACTGTCAGGTGCAGTCAGGGTTGGCAACAGCATTACCCCCAGCCATGGCTGTCAGCCTCCTGTCCCCAAAATGAGGAACATTAGCCCTCATACAGTGTGACAAATGGGCGAAATGTGGAACACTTACAACTGGCTTACCAACAGCGTCAACTAGGAAGGGCATATGATGGCTAAAATAGGCTGGTTTTATGTATAAAACAGATATTCCAATGAATTAATATGATTCTCATCTATCTGGCCATGGCTAGCAGGTAAACTATGTACAACAATGAATGTGTGACAGACCCTTCCAATGTGGAACCTTGAGGAACATGCACCTTTTAGAACCCCAAATGAGGTACGTTCCCCATAATGAGGTACACCTGAGAGCTATGGGCCCAGCACGGCTGCAGACGTGCATCACCCACAGGCTGTAGTGCCATATGTTGGGAAGTGAGCATTGAATGTGTACATGAGACAATTGCTCTATTGCCACATGTACGACATACCCCTCATATAGACAGGCAGTAGCACTGGTACGTGACAGTTGGACATGCCTGCATATACAAACATGTCCCACAGGATATGTGTGTTACGTGTGTGCAACAGCTGTCATACCTTAAGCAAGCTGGGAAGTGTAGGACAGCCAGTGTACCTGTGGGAAATGGTGTGGAATGGGCACTATAGTAATCAGTAGCTCATGACATGCTCACATGTTCTGAACAAGTGCCTAGCATGACCATGCAATACAGATAGGGTGTTGGATAATATCAACCCACAAGTGGTGATGACAGTCATTTAGGGTGGCACCGCACTATAACCCTGCTGAGTAAGGTGTGCATGTCCATGAACCATTAGCACTGTAGATGTTAGCAGTACAGATGTACAAGATAGCACAGATATTTGATTACAAATACCTTTGCATTTCACTGGTGTGTTCCACCAGTGGCCTGTTGACAGACCCACAACTACAAAAGGTGCAAGAGTGACATGTGCACAGCACATCTGTGACAGATACAGTAGAACAGGGTTAATGTGTTGTACCCCACCCTCATTGTAGCTCATACCACACAGACAAATGTTAGGCATCTGTGTATGTAAGGCTGTGAATGGCCATGACTTATCAGTTTAGCTGTGTCAGTGTTGTGAACAACATACAGAATGGGCTGTGTGTGAGGTGTGTGACATATGTGCACAGTCTGATGGATGATACCAGCAGTGTCACCGCTAGGTGAACATCCCTGTACCCATAAACTGCTACCTAGGCTGTGGTCAACATTATGGACACTGTGTAAGGGATGGTGCTGTGCAGTGCACTCCCAACATGGTGACATCTCCAGGCCCCTTAGATAGTCATCTGAGGTACCCATGTCATGTCAGGGTGCCATCCACGAGCACGGAGATCACTGGCTAGGCATATACAGCACTGTGGTGACCAATATTGGATCACATACTACCTGTAAGGGGTAATGGCTATGCATGGATGTGCGATAACAGCCTTCACAATCCACACCTCTACTTTGCAGCATGCTGTTTACCTTGCAGAAGGACATTTGCTACACCATGATGATGGACATGCTACATGTCCATATCCTGATCTATATGACATATGTCATGGACAGCCACCATCCTAATACTAGGATCACCACAGGCTGGACAGATCCCTGTGCCATATATGTGACATACTCCTGCCATACCATGCAACCTTGTCCATCAAAGCTGCAGATGTCATCCCAGTCATACATGGTGTGATGGCCGCATGGTAGATGTACTATCAACTGACTGGATCAGTAATCTGGCACTGATGCAGCTTGCGGTGGCACAATGGCCATCTGTAACAGCGTGGAAACCATGCCCGCACATGCTATGGTTGATGACCATCCCTGCCAATATTGTCTGACTATCCATTGTCCCATGTCTAGCACATATGTAATACAGGCGATCCGTGTCAGGATGTTGAACAGTTGTACAGTGCTGTGTAGATGTATATGGCAAAACACATGCATCTGTGTGCATTGTCACTGCTCAAGTCCATTCTGGCTGTGTCTGTGTTGATATGTGACATATACACAGCATCCAGGTCAACAGTAGTACCATGGACACATTGAGGCATGTGCAGATAGGTAAGAACACAAGTGCAGTCAAATAGACATGCCCACAGCAAGGCAGCATTTACATGGAGTATGAACACTGTAATGAGGTGACACACATATATGGTGATGATATCCAATGCATAATGGGCGTGACATGTGTGACACAAAGACGTCAGTCATGTCAGTGTCATGGTGCTTTGCAAAGATAACTGTGCAGATGCAGTAGATGTCATAGAAATGCATGTGCAGCAGTATCTCTGTACATCTCTGAAACTGTGACCTGTCACCATCATTATGTCTTACAGATAATGCCCCGTACACGCCTCCCAGCATACACCTGCCAGGAGGATGATGTCCTCATCCCACAGCTCCATGACAACTATGACTTGTTGTTCAGCCATATGCCACAGCATGCCCAGCAGTGGGATGACCTGTGGCAGGATCTACGCAGGAGGGTGAACGATGTGGGTGGCCATAACCGCACCTACCAGCAGGTGCGCAGACACTGCACGGACCTGATACGACATGCAAAACAACGTGCCACTGCAATCACCAGGGAACAAGGTGGAACAGGTGGTGGGCCACCAACCCAGCCCCCACTCACACACACCGAGGAGCTACTGGCCAGTCTGGGGACACCCAGGGAACAGCATCCAGAAACACTAGCTGCCATCGTGGAGGTGTGTCTCCCAACCAATGAGCCTGGAGTTGCCTGGTAAGTCAGTAATGCACATATGGCTATTATATCCCATGTAGTTGCATGTGTCACTGTACATAATGTAAAGTAACAACATATGCCAGGTATGTGGACACACATCCTGCATACTACAGTATGCTACGTTGTGTATGCACACATGTGCATACTATATGCTATTACACAGGTGAATGTGTGCACATGCACAGTGCAACTTGTGGCTGTCATACAGTCATGGATAATTTTCATACTGGTGTGTCACCCCTATACAGGTACCTCTGGCGTGCCGCACAGACATGGGTCCGTTGCAGGTGAAACTGTCATCAGTATCAGGCATGTTACAGTGTAGATCTATTTGCCATGTGCCCACACCTGATGTTTGTTCCAGTCACGATATGCAGGTCGCACCACCATGCATTCACACACGCCACCCATGTGCAATATATGCAAACGTAATGATACACAGACTTGAAACCACAGTACTTGTCATTGCGACATGTGTGGTCAGTTGTGCATACAACGGTGGAGGTGTTCTACAATGGAGGCATATGTAGTATGCATTGAAACAACATGTGTGGTACGCACACAGTACCACACAGTGAGCTGTTATATGGGCAGCCCACAAGTGTCACCATTGTGTCATATGCCCCTGCATTGGGTGCACACATTGTGATGTGCCACCTGACATGTCCCAGACATGTAGTGTTCTGTTTGCAATATTGTCACACTATCACATGACCTATACCCCACATACCAAACATACAACCCGTTGTCTGCATAGACCTGTGGAATGTGACATATCTGACATGTATGGGTGTATGTCATATGGGACCACACAGACATGTGGAGAAGATGCCCATCACACACAATTTGCCACCACATGTGCACACATGGCCAATGGGGATGGCCAGAGACATGTAGCCACACAGTACATGGGATGTGTCTACACCCTGTTGCACATTGTCCACACATGGTCCAATTATAGCCTTAGTTGACCGATTATACAGTTGATGTGGTACAGTGGACAACCTAAAAGCCTGTGCACAGCTACTGGAAGTGTCACTGAAGTCTACCATATATGATCTGTCGAACATCACGACTGTGTTGCAGCTATGGCTATGCAATGTGTACATATTATGCATTCTACAGCAACATACATGCCTCATGTTGCCATGCAATGGCACAGTGTCTGTACTTCACACTGTATAGCAATGCAGATGGCTCACACTACCCTCCCGTGCTCATGCACATTTGCTAAACATGCATTCTATCTGTAGGGCATACACACAACACTGCAATGTGAAGCCCATTATGATGTTGTACATGTGTCAGGACACCATTGTGTCAAACATGTATGCATGTTAATGCACATGTCAGCAAATTACATGTCAAGGTCACGTCAGCCATGTGTACTGTTATCCTGTTCTGGGCCACATGGTGTATCATGGGGTTGCATGCATACTACTATGATTGTGTGAACTGCATGGCTACTGATATGACACCTGCTTGCTGTAGTGTGCACCCCAGGGAGGTATGCTTACTAACACTATTAATGTCTGAGCTGCATGCCTCTGTCGCAGGCATGCTGCATGCCATCTGACAAATCACATGCATGGTGTGTCTGTGTGTGTGTGTGTGTGTGTGTGTGTGTGTGTGTGTGTGTGTGTGTGTGTGTGTGTGTCTGTGTGTGTGGGTGTCTGTGTGTGTGTCTGTGTGTGTGTGTCTGTGTGTGTGTCTGTGTGTGTGTGTGTCTGTGTCTATTGTATTTTACAGTATTTCTTTGCATTCACAGGTGACGTAGGTGTGTTACCCTCCTGCGGTCCATCTGATGTTAGTGTCCCCACAGATACTAGCGGTGAAGAACATATGCATGAGGTACAGGCAGGGTTGTCAGGGGCTGAATCTGTGCCAATGGTTACCATCCCAGCTATGTCCCCCTCTTCCCCACACACAGTTCTGCTGCCAACACACACCGCATCACTGGTGGCCATAGAGGAAGGACAGTCAGCGTCTGTTGGCATGGAACAGGAACGTGTGGTGGCTACAGAAGGTGTGTCTACACACCATGGTGTCAGTGTAATGACTGCAGATGTGCCACACAGGCATGTGGCCGGTGCTGCTCATAAGAGGACCTCTGGCAGACATGCACCTGCAGGACAGAGCGCAGCAGCTGGTATCACCAGACGCATGTTCCAGACTGTAATGGCAGCACAGGCACGTGCTGAACTGCAGAACAGAGAAGGGCAGTGGCTGCAGAGGGCTGCTATCCATACCCTAAATGACAACATCCAGGCATTGGCAAATGCTCAACAGCAGATTGCTAATGTTCTGGCTAGGCAACTAGGTGAAATCGTCAGAATCCTTGACCGAGGCATGGCAATCCGCGAGTGGGAGCTGTCTGTGCTGGAACACCTGGTAGGAGTAAGGCATAGGCCACATGGATGTAGGCCAGCAACACCACCTAGTGTAAGGTCGACGTGAGTGTGCCACCTCACATGCCCGCTCCCATAGTGCCGGTAGCAGTAGCAGTGCAGCTGCTGCTGCATTGTCAACACCAGGACACAGCAGTCCATGTGGACGTGGCCCTGGACGGTCTCAGCAGGGACACGTTTCCAGTGGACATGTGTCATCAGACAGTAGCCACTCTGTACCTCCACCTGGTAGTGCCCGTGCAACCCCAGGCAGGCACAGGTCACATGGCCATGGATGGACACAGTGAGCTGTACAACCTGCACTGTACAATCTGGGGCTGTCAGTTATACCCTGTGTAGGCATCACAAATGGCAGAACTGTGTACACACATACACGCACACAGCAAACACAACTGTAGGACTCCACAACATCCACATGCATTCTGCACAGACATGTCCAGTCAACTCACCGGCCCTTACACACACACATGATGTTATCCATTGGTGCAGCCTATGCCCCTGGCAAACATATCACGCTGTGCATATGATGAAGCCTGTGCCGCATCCCTGTCATCCACACTATCGGTGCAGGGTTATGCACAAATATTCTGATGCACAGGGTGAACAGCATAGTGAGAGATGTATGTAATACCTGTGTATGCATAGTGAGGGATGTGTATGTTGCAGTGGTTGTGTGCAGCCTATGCCCCTGGCAAACATATCACCCTGTGCATATGATGAAGCCTGTGCCACATCCCTGTCATCCACACCATTGGTGCAGGGTTATGCACAAATATTCTGATGCACAGAGTGAACAGCATAGTGAGAGGTGTATGTAATACCTGTGTATGCATAGTGAGGGATGTGTATGTTGCAGTGGTTGTGTGTGAATACTGAGTTGTGTATGTGACATAGGTTGTGTACTGTCGACATGCACCAGTCACACCATGTAGTGCAGGTGCAGCATTCATTGTGATGTGTTCACGGTATGTGTCTCGGTTACATCTGTAGCACCATGTTGGTTGTGATACCCTGGTTCCCTCCTATGGTGTACTTGCATGTGCCTACAGGTAGCAGTGTTTGCAGTCCCCCACGTGTAACTGTGGAGTACACACAGGCACGTCTGGCAATATCAGCATGCTACATGTACCTTCATCCTGACTGTTGGACACACAAACATGACACAGATGTCCGCACATATACTGCACCTGATGCATGTGGTCGGTGCCACAGGCTACACTGGACAGAGATGTGACATACATAGCAGGACACATTACAGGTATGGTGACATGGTGCAGGGGTTGTACACAGTGGCCTGGCCAGTGATGATGTGAGGTGTCACTTGGTAGCTGGAGGCCACAATGTGCAGCAGTAGGACCTGGTAACAGTACGTGAACATGGCCGCAGTCACGGAGTGTACACCACTATAACGCTCACCCCATAGTGTGCAGCTGGGGACCCTTGCCTGTGTGGTCATCACCCTCACAGTACTATGCACCCACATGACGTGTCACAGAGAAGGGACATGCACAGGTAGCCAGTATGGCTGGGACCTATGGCATCAACAGGGTTGTGCAATGCATCACCATTACGGGTTAGTCAACACATGGGGCCAGTGATAATTTCCCACCGTATATTAGCATACACACTCACACCAAGCACCAGACATACATACAGACACACACACACTGTGGTGACCACACATGTGTATACGGACAGCCGATGTCTGTGATGCACCTCACCGGTGAACGTCCTGCTTCCCACACTTACGTATGTACAGTTCTCTACAATGGTGTACAGGGATGTGTAGCAACTGGGACATATTACCCGCGATATGTGGCATCCCTGGTCACACATTCGGACACACATGGCAGTGCTGGGAATGATACACCAGCCATATGATGACACATTTGATGGACATGCAGCTGTATTGATTGCATTATGTGTACCAACGCTATATCTGGCAAATGTGCTGCTATATACACACGGGAGGTTGTAGGTGTTACAGGTGCCATATGACATATAGTTGTTAACACCTGACCGCTGTGTATGCATTATGTCAGCACCGTCACGTAACAGCGACATAGCTTACAGTTAGCACATGGCATGATAGGATGGTGTGTGACACAACTGTGAGCCACCCCCTGCACACATACATCTAGACAGGTGGTTCACCATGTTACGTACACACATCCCTCCATACGTGCTGTTTGTATGTCACCGTATACAGATGTCAATGATGGGTCTGCATTGCATCTGCATGCGTAGGTAGGTGCAACTATGTTATGGACATCGGCCACTGCACATGTATGTTTGCTGCATGCACAGTACAGATGTCACATGTGTCTCCTGTTGCCTTGTTTGTATGCATTGCTATTGTTGGACATGTGTGTTGACATACATAACACATGGACTGCAGTATGATATCATGGGTGTCACAGGCGACCAGTACAAAGGTATGTGTCCCGGTCAACACTGCTACCCCCTGTAGTGTGAGCATTCAACAGACATGGGCCCACCTTCAATTCGCGTGTGTAGCATTGATTAGGCCAGTGTTATGCACGAGGTACATCAAAGGCCATGTATGTATGTGTTGTGTGTGCAGTCCATGCACACATCCACACAATCACATGTATGACATACCCAGATGTGTGTTCATTGGTGTACAGCAACAGTCAGGTGTCACAGCTGTGTAAGGGCCATGGTATGTCTTGAGCCGACCTGTTCATGTATACTGGTATCATTGCAATGCATAACACCTGTTGGATCCCTGTTGGTATGTGTGTACTCTGCACAGCTGGTGTACACCACTGTACAGCCCAGTGGTCATGTGTCAGATGGTGTTGTGGGACCGTAAGGCTGTGTAGTGCGGCACCAATGACATGGTGCTGACTTGACGGCTACAGTGTACACTGCAGTGTGTACGTGTGTGACCTGCACCTGTGACAGCTGTGATGGCAGCTGTGTGTGTACAGGTCACTGCATGTGTGACTGCCCTGTGCGTGAGGGCAGTTATACCTTACTGTGCCCTTCTGTGTGTACACTCCATCTGCATGCAAGATTGCCCTTTGCAACTGCTAAGTGTGTGAGCATGCCCAGTACACCATTGTGTAGATGGACACACAGTACATTCCACACTGCGCCCCTCCATGATTAGACTCCTTGTGCATGCAAGATGGCCCTATGCAACAGCTAAGGGTGTGAGCATGCCCAGTACGCCATTGTGTAGATGGACACACAGTACATTCCACACTGCGCCCCTCCGTGATTAGACTCTATGTGCATGCAAGATGGCCCTTTGCAACAGCTAAGAGTGTGTGAGCGTGCCCAGTACGCCGTTGTGTAGATGGACACACAGTACATTCCACACTGCGCCCCTCTGAGATTAGACTCCGTGTGCATGCAAGATGGCCCTTTGCAACTGCTAAGTGTGTGAGCATGCCCAGTACGCCGTTGTGTAGATGGACACACAGTACTTATTCCACACTGCGCCCCTCCATGATTAGACTCTGTGTGCATGCAAGATGGCCCTTTGCAACTGCTAAGTGTGTGAGCATGCCCAGTACGCCATTGTGTAGATGGACACACAGTACATTCCAAACAGACGTGTGATACTAAGCGTGTGGGCATGGCCATTGACATCCTGTATAGCCATGGTGGTCATCCAGGCACCAGATGTCCAATTTCAATGTCACGATGGATGCCTACATTGAACACACTTGTTGCTCTCTCGAAGGGTGTACTGTCTGTGGTGCATCCCGTATCTATTCAGTGTTGTTGTGCTCCATAGATATTTAGTTGGCCCGTTAACAGCACTGGCGTGTTTGTGTACGTCTACCTTGGGACGGTAATATGCTTTCAGACCGCTCACTCTCTAAACATTCCCTATCGGCATCTTTGCCTTTGCAGATGATGTCACCCACCTAGGAGTATGCCTCTGGGAATGTTGTGTTTAATAATCCCGGTAGCGCGTTCTGTAAATGAGTAATGCTGTAGTGTGTTAGAGTAGGTAGGTGTATGCTCAACTCCCGGCACTTCCAGGTGTGTGTGTGTGTGTGTGTGTGTTTCCAGCTGCCTGGGGACACAGTAATGCTTTTAGATGCCTCACAACACATACGTTCCCTATCGGTGTCTTTGCCTTTGCGGATGATGTCACCCACCTAGAAGTATGCCTCTGAGAGTGCTGTGTTCAGTAATCTCGGTAGTGCGTTCTGTAAATGCGTAATGCCGTAGTGTGTTAGAGTAGGTAGGTGTGTGTTCAACTCCTGGCCCTTCCAAGTGTGTGTGTGTGTGTGTGTGTGTGTGTGTGTGTGTGTGTGTGTGTGTGTGTTTCCAGCTGCCTGGGGACACAGTAATGCTTTTAGATGCCTCACAACACATACATTCCCTATCGGCGTCTTTGCCTTTGCGGATGATGTCATCCACCTAAAAGTATCCCTCTGAGAGTGCTGTGTTCAGTAATCTCGGTAGCGTGTTCTGTCAATGCGTAATGCTGTAGTGTGTTAGAGTAGGTAGGTGTGTGTTCAACTCCCGGCCCTTCCAAGTGTGTGTGTGTTTCCAGCTGCCTGGGGACACAGTAATGCTTTTAGATGCCTCACAACACATACATTCCCTATCGGTGTCTTTGCCTTTGCGGATGATGTCACCCACCTAGAAGTATGCCTCTGATAGTGCTGTGTTCAGTAATCTCAATAGCACGTTCTGTCAATGCGTAATGCTGTAGTGTGTTAGAGTAGGTAGGTATGTGTTCAACTCCCGGCCCTTCCAAGTGTGTGTGTGTTTCCAGCTGCCTGGGGACACAGTAATGCTTTTAGATGCTTCACAACACATACATTCCCTATCGGCGTCTTTGCCTTTGCGGATGATGTCACCCACCTAGAAGTATGCCTCTGAGAGTGCTGTGTTCAGTAATTTCGGCAGCGCATTCTGTAAATGCGTAATGCTGTAGTGTGTTAGAGTAGGTAGGTGTGTGTTCAACTCCCGGCCCTTCCAAGTGTGTGTGTGTGTTTCCAGCTGCCTGGGGACACAGTAATGCTTTTAGATGCCTCACAACACATACATTCCCTATCGGCGTCTTTGCCTTTGCTGATGATGTCATCCTCCTAGAAGTATGCCTCTGAGAGTGCTGTGTTCAGTAATCTCGGTAGCGCATTCTGTAAATGCATAATGCTGTAGTGTGTTAGAGTAGGTAGGTGTGCATTCAACTCCCGGCCCTTCCATGTGTGTGTGTGTGTGTGTGTGTGTGTGTGTGTGTGTGTGTGTGTGTGTGTGTGTGTGTGTGTGTGTGTGTGTGTGTGTGTGTGCGTTTCCAGCTGCCTGGGGACACAGTAATGCTTTTAGATGCCTCACAACACATACATTCCCTATTGGTGTCTTTGCCTTTGCGGATGATGTCACCCACCTAGAAGTATGCCTCTGGGAATGCTGTGTTCAGTAGTCTCAGTAGTGCGTGCTGTAAATGCATCATGCTGTATTGTGATAGGGTAGTTCGGTGTAGGTTCGATTCCCAAGCCTGCCAGATGTGTGTGCGTGTGTGTGTGTGTGTGTGTGTGTGTGTGTGTGTGTGTGTGTGTGTGTGTGTGTGTGCATGCTCCAGTCCACCTGGGGACTCAGGTTATGCTTTTAGACGCTTCGCAACACAGATGTATCCTGCTGACGTCTTTGTCTTTGCGGATGTTGACATGCACCTGGTAGAATGCCTGTGTGTCTGCTGTGTTTAGTAGTCTCGGTAGCGTGTTCTGTAAATGCGTCATGCTGTAGTATGCTAGGGTAGTCATGTGTAGGTTCAATTATCAGTCCTGCCACATGTGTGTGTGTATGTCTGTATCTCTCTCTCTCTCTAAATATATATATATATATATATATATATATATATATATATATATATATATATATATATATATATAAAATCTATTTTCTGCCCATAACTCTGCTCTTGCATGGACAGCTGACTGTTTCATGTATCGCATATTTGCATAGCTTTCACATACCAATGGGGTATGTTGCAACTCCCAACATTGTCCATGCAACGTCTGTGTTACGGGTGGTGTTACACGCCCTTACAGGTGTTTGCTGTATATCTTGGCAGACATCTATCCTTGCTGTACACTCACTGTACTCGTGCACGCCGGAGGCTTCATGTATCATGGCCTAGTTTTGATGCGTGTATGTCTATTTGTGCTGTGTGCATGGCTGTGGGTATGTCCCACTATCATCATTTGTAAAGGTGACAGCCCTATAGGTTCTTCATGTAGACTGCTGTGTCATTTGACATGTCAGCACGTACCTGCGGACAGTACTGCACGTCCTACTGCAGCGCATTTCATACTTTCTGCGTTATCTTGCAGTCGATATTGCTGTTTCCTCACACATGTATCTGTTTCTGTTCATACCACTCCACCTCCTAGAGCAAGTTGCTGGACAAGGCCTTATCTGATAGTGGGACACAGAGGGGCAGTATTGACATGTTGCTCTTACAAATGTAGATAGTTGACACAATAATAGGTTTTGCATTAGTATGGCTTTTCTGTCGGATTTGGTGTCTTACTCACATGTTTGCCATTATTTCATGTCTTCAGTTATCATGAAAGTGCCAGAATGTTACTGTTGTTACGTGGAACACACCAAACATATGAGGCAGAACTCTGCACATTCTGCGTAAATCTGTACAGTTGCGGAGTATGTGTCTGTAACAAAATATCAACTTTCTGACACCAATACACACACTGTATGGCGGCATCACAGGCCACATGCCATTACATTTATATCGCAGGACACACCCACCCAGACAGTTGTATTCCTCACACAGGCCAACAGCTGCTTATCCACACTAATTGGTCTATCATGTCCCGTATGTGTGCGCCGGTATTTGCGCTTTCCGTCAGTGGCAGAGCTCACGTATGTGTCTGGGGGATTGGACATTGTTACGGTAACACTGCATGACACCCTGAGGGACACATTACTTTTGTGTCTATTAACCTTCCACATTGACATTCACAGGGCATACGTTGTCATTCACATTTGTCAGAGTACATGCGTGTGACTTGTACATGTTTTCTCATTTGTCCTGATGTCTTTCTTCTCACCTGTCCACCTAGTATCACTAGTTCTGTACATGTATTTTGGACAGGTTACCTTCATACCCCTAACCTGTACACATTATGGGTAAACGCCCTGACGTTTGACCTTGTTACATTTGTCATAGTGATGTGCCTTTCTGGTAAATTGCTGGCAAGGCATTACGGACTGTGCGGTAGATAATAGTGACTGACATTTCCATTACATGATTAGTAACACTCATAATATCCGTATTCATGGGTACGCCAGTATTCTCACAACATTCTGTCTTTGTCTGGGGTATATCTAATATAGTCCCTATTTGTATTTCATGTACTATGCCTTAGTGCAGCTGTGTTATTCTGACAGTTTGCCAGTTATGGGTACCATCTTGGTCGTACGCATGTCCATCCATGATAATCACCTACATGACACTGATATAGGGCCCTACATATTGCCAAAATGGTTTCCACAATATCCAGTGGATGGTTTGCCCCATTATTGAGAATATAGGTGTGTGCTATACCCACATCACTCCCACGGGGCGGGCCTACGAAATCCCTGCCAAACAACACCTAGGCCCATTTCTGCATACCCATGATTCCCATACCTGACAACCCTCTACAGTATCCATTACACATGTTTAATGTGTGTGGTACTGAAGTGTGGAGACACTTATATGCACTCACCACTCTCCGGATATCAGTTCGTACGTCATACATTCTATTGACATATGTGTCGTCACCCTTGCACCTGATACTGTTGCATGTACAGCTATTTCGTATTTGCTGCGGTCACTTCTCTTGCGTCAATGTCGGTTGACACTATGTAAGATTCAATTTTTGGAGTCCTGCAATGGACACCTATCTGCATGTTTAAAGTGTAGAACTTGCTGGACTGTCACTTTCTGACCAATGGTTTTGAATGCTGCGGTTTATTCACCTTTCCTGCATGTCTGTTTGTCTACCCATATTAGATATAACGTTGCCTATTTATGTACATATGTCATATCTACGGGACATAAGTCTGTTGTGTATACATATATACATGTACAATCCTCATTTCATAACTTGCTTTGGTTTACGTCTGTGGATTATGTGTATACACATATATCTATATCCATACCATACCTTTCCACTATACAGATTGTCGCAGAGTGTACAGCTGCTTGCCCCTTTATCTTCGCTGTGTTTTACATAAACCTGTGTCTATCTGGCAATGTAGTGGCATTTCATTTGAGACTTACGGTGGGGATTTCTGGCAAGCAGTTCAGGTTACGACTGCATACCCTTCAGAGAATCCATGCTACTGACACACCCGTTATTCTATCCACTTTCTATGTTTGTTCTGGCACATATCTGGGGTTTGTCCCTATTTGTACTGGTAGTTTGCATGGCTTCGTCCGGTTTCATACTTTATGAGGTTAACAGGTTTGAGCCATGTATAACTAACGTGGGGGAAACAGCATTCATTTACTATGCTGTGAGCGGATCACACACGCACAGGCGCACTTGCATTTCCTTATTGTGGGTTACGCGCAGGCGCGCGTGCATATCCTTATTGTGGGTTACATATGTTTACTAAGTCTTTGTGCTTACATGGGCTTTATTACTTGTGACAGTACCAGTAATTATCTGTAATCCGGTTAACGGACGTTTGCGAAACACACGTTCACCTTTACATATTTAACTGTCTGTACAGCACAGACGCATTCATTACACTTTCACATTATATGTGCTGTAGTCGTTGCTCAACCGGGACTGCATTCAC
Organism: Protopterus annectens; assembly: GCF_019279795.1. Taxonomy (NCBI): domain Eukaryota; kingdom Metazoa; phylum Chordata; order Ceratodontiformes; family Protopteridae; genus Protopterus; species Protopterus annectens. The sequence continues at coordinate 594,415,163 of NC_056745.1, forward strand.
GTTGGCCGGATGCTGTAACCAGTATATGTTTGGTGTTCTGACTCATTTATATGCATACCCATAGTACATAGCTACATTAACATATGCCATACTGCTTTACATACGTCACAGGCATCCATTCTCCTGCTGGGAAAAATGCGGTACTACATGTTACACATTCCCTATTCCCTACTGCTCTGGACCCAAGCTGCATATTTCATCACTGCAGGGATATTCAGAACCCAAAGGCTTATAGTCCTGACACATACAGGTCTTTAATTGTCAGGGTGTTCATGTGGTGATCTGGGTTTAGGCTTGTCCGCCTGGTGAACGGAACTGCCCTGACTGTGTTCAAATGTCAGACAAAGCACATGGACAGGGTTTGTCCATTTTAAACATTTAATCTGTTTACAGACACAGGTGTTTGGGCACCTGTCAGCAGCTTATGATGTTGGCAATACATAATATGGGTGGGGGTGGTTACGATACATAATCCACGGTGAGTGGTGTTCCCATTCACATTTGACTATTTCCTGTATTCATTCTTACAAGGGTTATTATTTTGCACATGACTTAACTATGAATTAACTACGGGTATGCAGTAGTACAGTCAACATATGTGACGGTTTGTTACAGTATATATGTACGGACCTCTGTAATACTGGGGACTACCCCACATCCTTCACAACATTTCCTGCTTATGTACATACTATTATTCAGTGAACGTTCGAAGCTTGTAATTACATCTGTCCCTATTTGTCCACCCATCCTTTTAGGCTTTGTCCAGGTTTTGTTGCTGTAATAGGTTGAGAGGTGGTGTCGGTATGTGATTGAGTTGAATATATACTGTCGATAATTCAGTGGAGAGTAGGGTTAACACTTGTTCCTCTTTGCGATGGGAGGTCCCACTTTGGACAGTTGTGTCCTGCGACGACACCTAAGACATGGCAAATGTCCTGTGATTTTAAGACAATAATATATTTCTTATTTTCTGTACTAGTTGCATGATACAGGTATTTTGTATCTGGTACACATAACTATTATTTGGGATAGCATAAGCTATTCAAATGCTATGGCATAAGCTTTTATCTTGGCATACACGTGTAATTCTGTCCTTTGCACTGGCCAGGGGTATATTTTATCCTGCAAATTCTCACATTTCTACAAGGGATGTCCCACCTTGGCCATCTGAACAGGTGGCAACCCTAGTGGGGTGACCTCCATGGTGGACAGCTGTTCCATCCTGCGTAGTATGAATTGCATGTCTGTGTAGAAACTGAACAGTACCATGACTACACATACATGTTTTGTCCAGATGTGTACAGTAATGGACACCGTGGCGTGTAAACAACTCTGAGGTTTCAACAGGTTACTTATCCCACGCGGGATGTACACACATTTTGTCGTAACATTAACGCGCGGGCATTTGGATTTACGTACCTGTGATGGGATGTTTACAAATGTGGGATACATATTTGCAATCCGGACACTGCCTAGGACGATACTTCCTACTACATATGGGGAATACTCGCTATGTGTAGGTGTACGGATGCGCAAGACTGGTAGCTGGATTTGGTGGACATTCGGACATGGGTGCGGGTTATGTGCTATACAGGGGTTGTTGCATATTGCATTTGCATGCATGGGTTCTACTTTTGGATATCCCAGTTCCGCATATAGCATCCTATGTGTATGTGACGGTTACATTCCTGTTCATGTGTATAGCACATTTTAATATACATTTGTTTGTGTGTGTTTGGTATACAATTTGGACTGTCAGGTTTCTTTACAGTTGTTATATAGCCACAACTGCCCTGCTGTGTACTATCACTACCACTGTGGGACTGCTGGTGACCATACCCATGGGGCTAGATGTGTGTATTGGCGGCGCGCTGACATGATGCGCTTCACTTCCACTGGGTATAACTTCTGACAGTGCAGTACATTACGGACACATGATTTTAAATATCATTTGTTCCATGGACGGAAACTTATATTATGTTGCATGCATTTCTGTTTGGTCCTCCATTTTGTGTGGCCGGGAACTGTCTTGCATGCTTTGCATACATTTCATTATCCACGGACACTGATAGGTGCGATTACTATTGCAGGCAGGCTATAATATTCAACAGTTTAGGTTGCTCATCGCCAGCCGACATTGACACACCTCCGGGCACAGCTTAGTAACGCCCCATGCACTTGCGCATGTGTCCTATGCACGTAGATGTGGTAGAGGCGCGCCTTCATTAATATGCATATGGTGCTACTACACCATTTATACGCCGCACGGCTGGCGCAGGCCTTACACCGGCCTTGCGCCGAGCTTCATGAATCCGGGGGACGGTCATTCCACAGAACACTGGCATTGGGTGGATCAGAGAATTTTTGCAAAAAAAGGGTGCCCCTGGTCATGAGATAGATTTAATTGAGTACCTGCTTGATATCACCCTATCTAACAACTTCATATTATTCAACGGGAAATATTATTTGCAGAAAACAGGGGTGATGATGGGGTCTCCATGTGGCGGAGCTTTGCCAATTGTGTAATGGCTTATTGGGAAGAAGAATTTTTATTCAACAACTTGTTTAAAGAAAGGGTGTATTGGTACACCTGATTTTTGGATGACATTTTTATCATCTTTAAGGATGATTATAATGTGGCTTCTACCTTTGTGGATTTTATATCTGGGTTTACCAACTTCCTCCAATTTACCTTTGAATTTGGTTCTGAAAGCATTTCCTATTTGGATGTATTGTTAACTAAAGACAGACCAAATGCCAGATATGTGGCTAGAATATTTAGGAAGGCCACGTATTCAAACACATTTTTACATTTTGAAAGCTCCCTCCCACTCCACCAGCAGAAGGCTATAGTAAAGGGGCAGCTTGTGAGGCCTGCCAGGATGATCACTTTAAATAGTGACTTCCTATTAGAATGGGAATATCTGAAGAATATGTTCCTAAGGATAGCCTACCTCCTTGACCTACTGGAACAAGTTATAGCTGAAGTAGTGATAAAAAAGGGTTCCTATTACCAGATCGAAAGACCGTAATCACGAATACGAAAAGAGCGACATGGATTGCGCGAAAGACGGAAACGCCGAACGTCCAAAATAACAAAAATTTAAATGTCGAAGTGTAATGGTTGGCCCGCCTGCGGTATAGCTCTGTAAGGTAAGTGTGCGACTTTAGGGTTAGGATGTGGGTTAAGGTAAGTGAATAGATAGGTAATGTATGTAAGATTTAGTGTAGTGTTAGAAGTAGGGATTTATTTAACTGTTTGTATGTGTATTATTATTTTTTTTTGGGTGTATGTTTGTAGGGGAAGTGTGCGGTAGTTACAGACCTTAGGATTAGGGAGGGGTTAAGGATAGTGCATAGATAGTTGTGTATGTGGGGTTTAGTGTAGTGTTGGAAGTAGAGTTTTGTTAAATGTATGTATGTGTATTATTTATTTTTTGGGTGTATGTCTGTAGAGGACGTGTGCGGTAGTTATGGACCTTAGGGTTAGGGAGAGGTTAAGGATAGTGCATAGTTAGTTGTGTATGTGGCATTTAGTGTAGGGTTAGAAGTAGGGTTTTAGTGCTTTACTTTAGATTAGAAGTAGGGTTTAGTTAGTGTATGTATGTAGTTTATTTATTTTGTTTGGGTAGGTGGTATGTAGCGGGTGGTGGGGTTGACCGACTATGACAGTTTGTTATTTTATTTTTTGCTGTTTAGTGCATTCGGGACTTTTGCGTTTCATGTTATAGGTATCGACGTTTAGGTATTCACATAAAGGGTTTTTTGATTTGGTAATATAGACCCCAAAAAAAGACATGGGCTGGTTTAAACCAATTCTTAATGGGAGTGGTAATACCCCTGTAATAGGTGAAACTGATGGGGTAGGTGTTAGTTCAATTCAGCCATTTACTAATTGATCTGACTATTTTTCAAAGTTTATTACCCCTTTTTCACTTGATGCTAGTCTACTTAGAGATATTTTGGTCAAAAATCAGGTGGTCCTTTGATTAGATAAAAAATAAATACTGAGTCTCCAGGTGTAATTTTTAAACGTGGTTGTAACATAAAAAATGTCATTTCCTTGAGAGAAAAGAAAATGTTACCACCAGTACAAATGCATTAGCAAGACATATTATAGAAATTGTGGGCATAATTTTCACTGTTTATAATTGAGCAAGTGAAGAAAAATGTTAGGGGGTCCCATGGCCCCTCTGACTGAGTAAAGAGAACTTTACAGGCAGTTAAAATTGAATGCCTATGTTTACCCAGGACTGAATGATCAATGCTCCTTGAAATGTATTTTAAAGCTGAAGGCATTAGAAAGATGATTGTTGGCTTTATGAATAAGCACCCCATGTAGTCTATAATTAATGTGTATTAATTATGAATAGTTTTTATTGTGAATTGGTCTATAACCGTTAGATTTCTATATGGTTAGTTCTAGTGTATTTAATTATTATATATAGTGAATTTTTGGAAGTATGCTACTTTAAATGTAGAATGTGTTTTATGATGTTATAACTGTTTTCTTATTTAAGTTCTAATGTGTTTTATAAATTTGTATGAAGAAGTTAATGTACTGACTGTGAACAAAAGCACTAACATAAACTGTTTTTGGAGATAACCACTGCCTTGGTTTATTTATTCTAGTAGATCAAGGTGTCCTTGGTTCCTGTCATTCTGCTGCTAGGCATTTTTCCTAATTTTTCTCTCCCCCCCTGTGTACATGCCATAGTAATCACCAATAGGTATGGTGTGAAATGCGTGGTCTATGCCAAACCACCCACTCTCTTTAATAAGGGGCTGATTTTGGTAATACCTGATATTACTTAGTTTCCTTGTAACAATCTGATTCTTACACATTTTGAATGACCTTGGAGTATGTAGCAGTTCCAATTATCCACTTCGAGTCTTCTGGTATTGGGTTGTTTGCCTAACAAGTGTTGTGTTTTTTTATATCTATTACCTCTGTGGCTACATAAGCCAGCTTTTGGAGGTCCCTTTCATTTTATCAGTTTGACCTTGCTTGTTTTCATAGTGATAATCAGCTCTTCCTTTATTGTTCATTAATTTATTTTATTGGTCCAAACAATTTCATGTTTTCTTTTTCTTTTTCTTTTTTTATTTTACATTTCTTGACCGGGATAGTCCAACTGGATGCATGTCCATTTTTAGCGGAGGCCCGGGGAGAAAAGCTCCAAGGGTAAGCAGATACAGCATTACATAATACCAGCATTACATATTACAAACAGACTATTTACAGAGATTACATAACTAAGCAAGTTAAACAAGTTCCACAGGTTACAGTTAGTCCTGAGCACAAGTCAGGATTAAATTAAATTACACAGTAAACTGGTTAACAGATTTTTATACATTCGAGTTAGACAGGCTTGATACATTGACATAGCCAGTTAAGTGACAAATGTTGTTTGAGTCTAGTTTTAAATTGACCCAAGGTGGAAAGTAAGGTAATATCAGCTGGAAGAGAGTTCCAGGATCTACTTGCAGAGTTTGCAAAGAGAGAATCACCGGCTGTGTTGGATCGAAGCGGTCTAGGATTGTTATAGGGGGTGATAATATTTTTAAGTGCAGGAGTATTGTCAGGATTATAGAGGATTTTATAGGCCATAATCAGTTGGTTATACTGGATTAGGCTAGGTAGTTCAAGCCAACCAAGCTGATTTAGATTGATGCAATGATGTGTTCTAAAAGGCAGCCCAGTGGCAAACCTGGCAATGTGGTTGTAGCAAATTGAGAGTTTGTTAAGGACAGTCTTGTTCAAATTCGAGAGTAGAGGGGATGCATACAGAAGGGTTGAAAGAAGGTGAGAGCGAGCTATGGCAATTTTAGCTGGAGGGGTTAGGAAGGCTTTTATTCTGTAAAGTGACCCTAGTTTTTTATTGATGGTTTTGATAGTTTGTTAACATGTAGGTCAAATTTGAGATTATCGTCTATGATGACACCTAATAGTTTTGTAGATGGGTCAGGGGAGATTGTTGTGCCATCATTTGATTTTATGGTAAAGGTGAAAGCCATAGACCTACGTGTTGGTGAAAATAAAAGCATTTTACTTTTTTTGGGATTTAGGATCAGACGATGTTCAGAAAGCCAGTTTTCTATTGTATTAAAGGTGGTCCGGGTAGCTGACCATAACTCTACTGGAGATGTGGCTGAGCAAATCAGAGTAGAGTCATCAGCATATTGGATACAGCTGACTTTTGGGATGACAGTATAAAGGTTGTTAATGAAGATGGAGAACAGCAAGGGCCCTAGTATACAGCCTTGTGATACTCTGAGGGTGTTAGGTAGAAGGTTAGAAAGTTTGTTCTGCCAGAGAACAGCCTGCTGTCGACCATTCAGGCAGGATTGAAACCATTGGAGGGCTCCAGTATCTAGACAGAATGTTTGCAGGGTGTGGATTAAAAGTTGGTGATCAACCATATTGAATGCCTTGGAAAGATCCAAAAAGAGGGCTGAGGATATATAATTATTGTTGCGATTATGGTTTATGGTGTTAGTAAAGGCTAGGAGGGCTGAAGTAGTGCTGTGATGAGGACGGAAGCCATGCTGAGTGTCTGCCATAAGGCGATTTTGGATTAGGTGGTGCATGAGTTGTCTATGAATACATTTTTCCATAATCTTTGCAAGTGGAGAGAGTATAGCTATTGGCCTATAATTGGAGAATTCAGTAGAACTACCTCCTTTGTGAAGTGGGATTACATAGGATATCATAGGATATTTTCCGGATGGTGGGAATGTTAGCTTCTACTATGGTTCAATTGATTAGTGTTGAGACGGGGTAAGCAATAGCATCAGCTGATTTTTGTAGGTACTCGGCAGGGAGTTGATCAGCAGAAAATGTAGTGGGTTTTAATTTTTTGATCAAGGTACGTATAAGTGAAGTGGTGACTGGTTTGAAGCTGAACGCAAGTAGGTTTCTAGGGGTGCTACTTTCAGGACCAGGGGAGCTAGGAGGTAGTTGGTTAGCTAGGGCTTGAATTGTCTCAGTAAAGAATTGGTTAAAACTATCAGAAACATCTTCAGGGGGTTTATCAATAGTAGCAGCAGGGATTGGGGTTGAAGTTTGTCCAGGATGTAGTAGATTATTTAAACCTGCCCAAAACTTCTGAGGGTTATTTTGATTTACTGTCTGTAAATTACAGTAGTATAGTTTTTTGTCTTGTAAAATTGATTTTTTGGTTTCGTTCCTGGATTGCCTGTATTTAATGTGATCTTGAGGGTCTTTAGAAGAATGCCATAAAGCCCATGCTTTGTTTCTAAGGGTAATTTTGAGTTTAGACTCTATAGAAAGCCATGGTGCAGTTTTTGCCTTGGTTCTCTTTGAACGAACAGGTGCATGCAAATCAAGGATCTCAAGGAATTTGTTGTTAAAGTATGCTACTGCTTCCTCTAAGGAGAGGTGTTTTAGAATAGACCAATTACATGAGTTTAGTTCTTGTTGGAATTTGGCAGGGTCAAAGTTTTTATTGTTTCTAACCTTTCTGAGTAAGGGTTGTTGGGAATTAATGGTTTTGTGCTTAATTACATATGTGAGAAGGTGATCGCTTAGGCCATTAAGGAGGGTAAAAGAGGTGTACAGTTTGGGGTGACTATTTATGAATACCCAGTCAAGTATACTTTCTTTTTGGTTGGGTTTACCTATCCTGGTAGGGGTGGATATGATTTGTGTAAATGCATGCAGGTTAATATGGGTGGTTGGGGATTCTAAGGAACAGGTGCCCCAGTCTATGTTAAAGTCTCCAAGTAGTAGGGTTTCTTGGGGGTAGTGACATGATAACCAGTGCAGGATATCTTCAAATGTAGATATATTGTTACCTGGGGGAATGTACATACAGATGATATTAATGCATTTATTTTTATTAAGTTGCAATTTGGTGGCAAGAATCTCAGAGTTATTAATCTGAGGAGGTTGTATTTCATCTATGGTGACATTCAACTCAGATTTATAGAGTACAGCTACCCCACCCCCCTTCCTCGAAGCACGATCCAGCCTGTGTATGTTGTACCCAGGTGGTAACACTTCATTGTCTTTAGTGTTAGGTTTTAACCAGGTTTCAGATAAACAGAGAATCTCAGGGGAGTGGACATCCAGAAGTGCATGCAATTCATGTACTTTGCTATTAATGCTTCTAATATTGAGATGACAGACTAGGAGAGAGTTAGTTGGCCTATTAATTGTAGGTTTGTAGCTTAGATTACAAGTAGAGGGGGCATGTGTATCTGAAGTGAGTGGACCAGGGTTGGGGTGAATATCACCACCAAGTATTAGGTTGAGTCTATACTTGGTGATGAACTTCAGGAATTTGTTTATTAGTTTGTGGCAGTGTTTGGATCTAGAGCTAATGTGCCTGGGGTTGAGATGTTGATAGACTGAACAAGATTTTTTACTGATTTGTTTCCCATAATTGTTGCTAATTCTATATTTAATGTAACATACTTAGCTTTAGAAGCATTTTGATGCATTTAAATGTTTCTTTGCTTACTTTGATAGTGATATGCTACACTTCCTTTATTGTTCATTAATCTATGCTATTGTACTGAACCATTTTATCTATTCTTGCTATTGTTTTATTTAACCGATTACTGATTCTGTATGTAATCTTTTGATTCATATAGTTGTTTTCTGATTCTATATTTAATGTACTCTACTTAGCTTTATAACCATTTTAATCTGTCTGAATGTTTAAGTTAAATATTTTGCAGTGCATTGTGGATTTTCCAGCCCCAATCCCACATAAAAAGATAGTAATTTTTTTTCATCATTTGGAAAAAATCCATATTAATAAGTGTAACTGTAGCTCTCAATTAGAATATAGGTAAATGACTTTATTTTAAATCATTTTGTCTAACAAAGCTTACAAAATGAACTAGGAATTCCATGAGTTATTATCTGCTAATACAAGTTCCTTATGACTGAGAACACACATCCTTAAAATGTTAGTCATTGGAGGTGAGCGTATTTCTGATATTTTCAGTGAACAGGCAGATTAACTAATTATATGAAGATGAAATGAGTAATGGAGCACAGCTAGGAGTACAGAATAGCTGTTTATGCATGAAAAGTCAAAGCTTTGCTTTGAACAAGATGTAATAAACGTACTCTGCCTTAATTGTCAAATTAAGCTTTCACATTTTAACTATCCTTCTGGAACAGTTTAACTGAATGACAAGCACTTGTGTTAGGAAAATTAGTATAAAATACTGATGACATTTAAATAATAAGGATAAAAAGATAAAGGGATAAAACATAGGAAAAGGAAATGAAAGAAACAGTAACATGGCAGGGAATGAACTTATGTCTTTGTAATGATTCAGTAATAGATGCACATCATATAGCTTCATTTCTGGATGTATTCACTAACAGAGTTATATAAAATGCTTTGATGTTGCTTTAACATAAATTCATATGCTTAGCCTCATGGTGGAGTAGATGGACAGTTACCATATCACAAGCAAACATAGAAAATTAGTAAGCTGCAGTTGTGAACCAGGTATAGTATGTGTAATGTTTCCAGATGAGAGGGATGTATTTCAGGATCCACCATGTGGACATCATGAAGGGTCACTCTTGTTTTAGGCTATCTTAGAAGAACTTTGTCAGGATCCACTTAGTTCACTATGCCTCACTTCATTTGAGATTCAGCTCATCAAAACAAAGTCCCTTCCCCCATATTAGTCTGACTTTGCAGGTAGTTTATATAATCAATTGGGTTTTGAGGAAAGGCTCCATACATTACAAGGGTAGGGGTAAAGCCTACTAAAGCCTCTTTGTTTTGGTCACTTTTAAGTAGCTTCTTCTCATTCAGCTACATTTCAATGAGAAGAGATTTAATGGCATAAAATGGGTGTGCTTTTCAATGCATTAGTATTTAATGGGATTTGGGTGACACCTGCTTTTAATGGAATTTGTGTGACAATCAAAAGAAAATGTTGGTTTCAAGCCATTTCAAGAAACATTGGCAGGAGCCATATTAAATATGAGCAACTGTGTCACATATGCATCTATGCCCCTTATGTGGAACAAACAGTATTTCAGAAGATATAGCTAGTGCTCTGATATGCCTTATTTAGCCTTACTGGACTGAATAAGGCAGACTGTTGTATACTCCTTGCTATGCTGAATGCTGTCAGATGAGTAAGGGTGTGAACAAAGAAGAAAATATATGATCTGCAAATATGAGTCATCTGAGCTTAGGGACACTCAGGATCTGTTCATAAAGAAAATATAATGCTGAGGGCACAGAGGCAGAAAATATATGTGTCTATAATGCAAAGTCTTTTCGAATCATACTCTTGCACTGTTATTGAATAGCAACTTGTTTAATCATGCAGGTTTGAAATATGTAAACTGATGATTCTGATGCTGATTTATCTATGGAGAAGATACAGCATGTACAGGCTCTAAACCTTCTTTAATATTTGTTAAAATGCAAACAGTACACCAACACAATCAAGTTAAGCGCATTTACTTAGGTCAATCCCAAGCTTCATCAGAACACTGAATAAAATCTGTTAGTCCCAGTTATACAGATTCAAAAAGTTGTCAACCAATAATTGAAACTCATACATAATTAATCAAATCAAAATAATCACAATTGTCATATGACATCACTTCATCTTAAAGTTAAAAAAAAAAACATATATATATATATATATATATATATATATATAATCTATATACATTACTTTGAACTAGTTCTTATGTATAATATACTTTTAATACAATGAATACACTTTAAAAAATTGTGTGTATGTCAGTCTTGCCTTTCTACAGCTTGGCTGCCCTCAGTTTAAGGACACTGTTAATACTTATATGGTCATTAAGACTAGACTCTTTTGTAGAATTTAATCTGATCTGCCAGTACAACTCTTTATATTCTAGGCGTGCTTCCCATAACCCCCCCTGGTATCCTGCCTTACTTGTTCGAATATCAAAAACTTAAATCTACAGTTCATGCAATGTTTCTGGTGCCTATATAAACCATTTGGGTCTTTTTTTTCTGGGAAATTTCATAACAGTGTTCATATATTTGTCCGGTTCAGTGGTTGAACCAGGAGGGTGGTGGTGATAACAATGAAGTGTTTGAAGTTATGAACGCACACACTGCAACCCCTTTTAGAGAGGACCCTTTATACCTTTTAGAAAATTTCCCCCCTTACCCAGGAGAAGTGAAAGACTAGCAGAGAAAGAGAGGACCAACAACTATTGGCAGTACAGAAACACCCACAATTTGGGGAGGGGAGGAGGGAACCCAAGGAGAGGGAATTACAAGGGAACATTACACAAGAACAATCAGTGGAATTAACAGATGGACAAGTAGATAATAATGAAATTATACTTGAGACACATGCTAGTGTGGTGAGTACGAAAGATAATTTTCATATATTCAACTACACAGATATAACTGTGGATGACACTTTTTTCAGTTATTTACTAAGGGATTCCAATATGTCCTTACTAGACCCTTAAGAATAGTTAATTCCCTTATTGAATTAAAATTATTTGTGAGAAAGTTAAACTTGAAATGTGTGTTCAAGGGGGCCAAAGCAGAAAGCAAGAATTTAACCAGGAAAAGTACCTACAACCCCCCTTTAAACCCTACTTTAAAAGTACTTGAAGAGATGGTGGAAAATGAGATAAGAACACATAAAAGTAGATAAATAATTACATCTAATTTCTCGGAAAATGACAAAAAAGTGGTTGACATCTTAAAAAGTAGATTGTAGAGTTATGAAACCTGACAAGGGGGAGGGGTAGTATTAATGGATCACACTTACTATGAGATGAATATGCTGGAAATTTTAAACGATGAAAGCAAATAAAGTATAGTCTCCAGAAATTAGATTTTTATTGCCTATTCAAAGGTGGATTATTACATTAATGATCATTTCTTGCAGGGAACTATAGATAAAGAGCTGTTTGAGTACTTACCAGCTAACAGGCCTAAGATTCAAGTGGTTTTTGGAATTCCCAAAACCCACAAAAATGTGGTGAAACCACCTTTTAGGCCAATAGTGGCAGGGACGGGCTCCATACTTGAACCCATGGCTAAATATATTGATAAAATCTTGAAAAAAATATTTAACATCCCTGAAACATATTTCAAGGGATTCTTGGGATTTTTTTATGTAAAATTACTGAGGACAACTATAAAGAAAATGTATATATGATAACTATTGAAGTTGACCATATAAGCAATGACCAAAGGAACTTAATTATTGAATTTATGGAATTAATAATAAAACATAATTTCATGTGTTTTTCAGGGGAATATTATAAACAGGAAAAAGGGGTGGCCATGTCGGCGCCATGTGACCCCCATATGCAAATCTGGTTTTAAATTATTGGGAGAAGAATTTCATTTTTGATACCCCTTGGAATGAGAACATTTCTTTATATACCAGATTTTTAGATGATATTTGTCTTTTTTGGAAGGGGATGGTGAACCAGTTAGAAGAATTTTTGGAATATATTGCGACTACAACCTCCTTTTTGAAATTTACTTGGCATATATCACAAGAATTAGTCAATTATCTAGATGTAACTATAGATAAGAATAAGGAAGAGAGGAGATTGTCATTCAAATTCATACTTGCACTTTGAGAGTGAACACTCCTATAACCAGAAGAAGGGTATTATTAAGGGGCAACTGATTAGAGCATCAAGGATGTGCAGTGAGGACTGGGTTTTCCTTTATGAAATGAATTTAATGGAGGAATTTTTCATGGAGAGAGGGTACCCTGAAAAATTGATTAACCAGTTAATGAAGGAAGTTAACAATGAAAGGAAGGGAAAATATGGCCCAATTTTGGGGAAAAAAACTAGTACAGAGTAATAAGAATGTAGACAAAGAAGGTACTCACTATGAACTGGCATTTAACCACACTCACATGGCCCACACACAAGACATGGAGAACATTATAAGGAAGTATTGGAAATTATTGACCATAAACAGTGAGATTAATAAAATGATTCCATCAATACCGACATTTATTAAGAAAAGAGATATGAACATAGGTTCATAGGTAGGTACTAGGATATTGGCCCTAGGGCCTATACAAGCCTAGCCAAAAAGGTACCTTGGCTGTCGCCACCCATGAAAATTATTTTCCTGTGCCCCTGTCAAGCAGAACCACAGAAGTGATCCCGGGGTGAATTTCCTATTACCCATCCAATCATAAACTTAAGCCCTTAACAGGTTCCACTATGATTTGAACTCAGATCACAGGATTCAGAGTCCAGAGTGCTAACCATTACACCATGGAACCAGCATAAAGGAGATGTTGGAAAATCAAGGTGTAGATAATGGTGTAGTTAGATCTCGCAAGATGTGGGGGACATATAAGTGTGGGTTTTGCCAACAATGTAATAGTATCTTGGAACAAGAAAGTATTAATCTCCCATCTAGGAAATTTAAAATGAAGTTTATGCGCATTTCAATTGCAACAGTAAAGGGGTTGCATATATGATTATTTGCCAAACATGTTATAGTTTTTACATAGGCAAGACAGAAAGGCCACTAAAAAGATGAATATATGAACACTGTTATGAAATTTCCCAGAAAAAAACTACACAAATGCTTTATATAGGCACCAGAAATATTGTATGAACTTTAGATTTAAGTTTTTGGTATTGGAGCAAGTAAGGCAGGATACCAGGGGTGGGTTATGGGAAGCACACCTAGAATATAAAGAGTTGTACTGGCAGCTCAGATTAAATTCTATGAAAGAACCTGGTCTTAATGACCATATAAGTATTAACAGTGTCCTTAAACTGAGGGCAACCAAGCTGTAGAAAGGCAGGAATGACATACACACAATTTTTAAAGTGTATTAATTGTATTAAAAGTATATTATGCATAAGAACTAGTTCAAAGTTTGTTTGTTTGTGTCTTTTGGCTTATCCTGGTTAGGGGTCGCCACAGCAGAACTCCGATCCGCTAATGTTTGGTAGTGGATTTTTACGTGCCGAGTTACCAGCACTGATGCACAACCTTCAACGAAGGCATACCCATTCACGCATGCCTCCACACAGAGACGCTCTAGTTGAGAATCAAACGCGACAACGTCTTGCTGTGAGGCGATAACGCTACCGCAGCACCACTACTGCGGGTGTTATAGGAACTAGTTCAAAGTAATGTATATATATATTTTGTTTAAACTTTAAGATGAAGTGATGTCATATGATAATTGTTATTATTTTGATTTAATTAATTATGTATGAGATTCAATTATTGGTTGACAACTTTTTGAATCTGTATAAATGGGACAAACAGTTTTTATTCAGTGTTCTGATGAAGCTTGGGATTGACCTAAGTGAAAGCGTTTAACTTGATTGTGTTGCTGTACTGTTTGCATTTTAACAGTGGATTTTAATTTGTGGAGTATTAAAGAAGGTTTGGAGCCTGTACGTGGTATTTTGCTTTGAAGTTTTGTTTGGTTTTATATTTGTTCTATGGAGAAAATAACTATCTGAACACTGGGGACCCTTCTTGATGGGTCCTGAACTGAATATATCTTCACTTCCTTTCACAACGAATCTAGCACCCTTTTTTCTGTAAAATCCTGCATTTGGGGATATTGATATTTACTCATACTGTAATGTGACATTTTGTCAACATAATCATGCATGTCCCCAGAGAGACTGGCAGTTATTTTTTGCTCACTCAGTTTGGAGATTTTGTCTGGTAAAGTTCTACATTCACTTGTATAAAATGACTGCATATCACATGGTCATAAAAGTTCAATATAAGGACTGCATTAGCTTTCCATCTGCTATCTAGGGAGACAAGTAGAAAAGTGGAGCAAATGCAAGAAGTTCAATCCTGCCATTGAAAGTGAACAAGTGACTGAGTTTTGGCCTCATTCCTATCCAAAACTGTTGCATCTGTTGAGAGCCAGGGATTAGTGAGAGGATCTTCTTCAAAGACACAGGCATAAGTCAGAATATTGCTTCAAGAACATATACCTGAGTAGTGGGATAAGATGTGACTTTAAAGAATAAATTGGGTGTTCAGATGGTACATAGATCCCTAAAAGTGGAGCTCACCCTCTGTTTATGAGGGCTTGAGCTACAATTGTCCTCATTTTCAGATGAAGATGAGAATGGGAAAGGTATAATCCTAGCATTTTCTTCAGAAGTAAATTTGGAGTTTTTTGATGCTCTGGCAATGGTACTAGGGCAAGGGCAGGTAGAAAGGCTACTGCAAAGTATTCCAAAGATGAAAGAGGTATTGTTATAGTGTTAGGTACTGATCCAACAGATGAGCTAAGAGGCCTGCTGTGACATTAAAAACAACAGTCCATAAAGAGTTAAAAAAAACTGACCAGCCATTCAATATACCTGGAAATGGGGAAACAGACACTCAAGGACAAAAAAGGAATTACGTTTTGTTTCATTTATGCAACTAACCCAGAGTTTCCAACAGGGGGAGACACTGCAAAATCAAGAGAAAAAATACAGAAGAGAAAAATCATTGAAAAAGAAAAAAATGACAGACATTACAGATGCCAATTTAAGGTAATTCACTTAATAAAAGCAAAACTATGTAAGAAACTTCCTTTGTGATGCACAAAGGACAATTCAGAGCCAGCAATAACATATAAAAGGGTCTATATTAGAATGACGAAACCTCACGGGAATCCTGAAAGGCCGACACATAAACAACGAACCACATGAACACCGAACTCCCTTAAACGCGAAATTTAAAATACCGAATCGCCATAGTTGTTCACAGCATGTTTAGTGAGGTAAAACATCAGTAGGAGATTCCCTTATCCGGTATATCTCCCTAATGTAAATGTACAATAGTTACTTACTTAGGGTTAGGGTGTGGGTTAAAGTAAGTTCATATATAGTAATACATTCATATTTATTTTGTTTGGGTAGGCAGTAAGTAACGGGCAATGGAGTTGGCTAACTATGGTAATTCAATATTTTGAATTTCACACTTAAGGACGTTTGGGGTTTTGCAGTTTGCTGTGTATGTGTCGGCCTTTTGGGATTCGGGTAAGTGAGGTTTCGACATTCTAATATAGACCCGTATAAATCTTTATTAACCTTTAGGAGAGATATTTAAATGTTTGTTTTAACATAATATTTTAGTGTTGATGAAGTTCCAGTGAATTTTAGGAACAAAAGTGCTTATCTCTGATTAATAAAGTTGTATACATTATTGCTGGCTCTGAGTTGTCCTCTGTGCATCACTAAGAAAGTTTCTTTCATTTATTTGTTTGTAGATTCATATTTCTCAAAGCAATATGTACACAATAAATGGAAAAGGAAGCAATAATGAAGTACTAAAAGAGAAAGAAAAAAGTGCACAGGTATTTACAACATTAAAGAGAAAAGAATGGACCCAAAAGAATGGTGTAGTTTATATGCAGAAATGAAATCAATATTAACTAATAATTGTAAAGCAAAGTCAAAAATAGTTAAAAATACACATAAGCAAAGGCACAAGGACATGATAAATGTTCCAAAAAGAGCATGGTATCACAGAAGTCTAATGGACTGACACGTTTGATAAAGAAATGTAAGGAATTGAAAATGAAGTGATAGATCAGTTATGAAGTGAAGGATTTAAGTGGGAATCTCAGATGGAAAGATCATTTCAGAATGGTGGTTTATTAAAGCAGGCACAGCATGAAGAAGTGACAGAGGAAGTAGAGCAGTGCAGTATGAAAGAAAATGACTCACTAATTCAATTAAATGTGGAAAGCAGTACATATAGTTCACAAAACATAATACCACAGCCATATCATAGCCAAGATATTCCCACACAGAGAGGAAACACAAGCCATGGACAAAACTCTCAATCAGAAAGAAAAAAGAAGACCTGCTGAATTTGATAGAAATTAATAAATATAATATCTATGAGATATACCCCAGGATTCAGTAAACTCTGTGTAGGAATAGTATTATTCCTGCACAGAGTGAATGGCGTCCGTGTCCACAACCCCTCTCGGCAGAGCACCTCACATATTAATTAAGGCACGCTACTGAGAGGGAGCCACGGACATGGATACTGAATCAGTGCTAGGGGGTGTGTTACAGTGCTCGCAGATCTGTAACACATCCCCTGCACTGACAAAGTGCTGTATGGCATTTTATAATACAAAACAGTGTCTGCAGACACTGAAATACTTCATGGTAAGTTAAATCAATGCAGGAGGTGTGTGACAGGTACTGTGACACACCCCCTGCATTGTGAAAGTGCCATACAGCACTTTACATTAGAAAACAGTGTCCACAGACACTGACATTATGAATGGGAACTGAATGCAATGCAGGGGGGGGTGACATGTAGTGTGACACAGCCCCTGCATTGTGAAAGTGCTGTATGGCACTTTACAAATAATACCTCTCAAATGTACAGATTTTCACAGAATGTCCAGATGTTTGCCTCATAGATATGGTCTGTCCCCCATAAAATTACTGGTTTTCTGGCAAATCACTGAGAATTGAAGTCCCTAAATAATAAAATCATTTGAGTTACAGACTTCGTATCATTCAGAAAATGCATGCTAATACAAAACCGGACATTCTAGGGAACAGTTTCTAAATATTGCCTTTACAAACTTAGAAAGTTGATAGAATGACAGGTCTTGCATTAGCATGGATTTTCTGAAGAGTATGATGTGTGAAACTCAAATATCCTTCAATATTTTCTAACTGCAATCTTTAATGATTTGTCATTGATCTGCTAGGGAAACACAATCCCATGACAAATGGACCAAGAATATGAGGCACAAATCTGGACATCATGGGAAAATCTGTACAGTTGAGAGGCTTAGGAATGTGAACTCACTTCATGTAGGGGGTGTGTCAAAGTATCTGTAACACACCCCCTGCATTGTAAAAGTGATTTACAGCACTAAAACAAGTAATAAAGTATCCATGGACACTTATCTAATAATGTGAAGGTTAAAAGTTTACATATAAATTAATGTTTAATTTTTTTCCTTATTTTTTCCTGAAAGTTTAAGCATAGCTGAGTGGATTTGCAGGGGGTGGTACCTTGCTCAGCAGTGCATTAAGCTAATGGAGCTGTCCAAATTTCAGCTATAGAAGAAGCTATATACAAATATACATCTAAAATGTGTACAGCTCCATTAGCTTTGTGGTTAGAGTCACATCTTGGCATGTAGTAAGTACATGGTTTAAATGCCAAGACAGGCCATTTAACTTTTACATGGGAAAGCAGTTTTATATTATTTTATATTTTATTTAATGATGTAGTAATTAATATTTGTTAACCAGGGTAGTGTAGCTGGTCCAAATTTCCAGTGTCAGTGGAGATATAAGGTGAAACCCCCCATTTAAACACGTGTCCCATAAAGCAGTCACACCCCAAGGAAATATAATGAAAGCACATAGGAGGTGGTCATGTAAATTATCCAATGACTGGTCACTGATATTCCAAAATGAGCATGCTGATTGTTCAGCCCAATCAGTGTGCCCGTTGTAAATCCTAACATACACCAATGGAAAAAGGTCTGGTTGACCCGACTCTATTGCATTGCTATATAATGTTATTTTATATATATTTTTTTTACAACAAAAAAAAAATGCAATCCGGACTGTGGACATAGCAGAGAGACAGGACGGAAAAAATACTAGGAAAATCATGGATGTTTTTCAAAACTAAAGACATGTACCTGTTTTTCCTTGTATTTCCTCCATTCTTTCTTTCTCCTACCCCTAAACTGTCCAATTTTTTTTTGTATATAAAAAAAAATAGAAAACAAAAACGGTGCAATGAATACCTATTCTGCATTGCTTCCTTTGCAAAGCACTGATGTACTGGGTATGCGTGGGAATGCAAGTCCCATACATATGCACCCAGCCACAGGATACTGGAAAAATGTGGAAGGACAGCACGGTGATGGTATACAAAGACATTTTTTTAAGAAAAGTAAATATTTTTCTCTTAAATAATGCCATTGTATAATAGCAGTAACTGACCCCATGGTTGTGGTATTTTAAAATTTACCCACTGTTACCTTTATTTAATCACTCGGGCTGCTCCATCCTGATTAAACCACAACAACCATGAGTAAATCTTAATATACCACATCGACATTGTCATTTATTGCTTAGGTAAAATATATATACTTAATAATAATGTATCAGTAATGAGTAATTAATATTCAATTCTGACTTCTTTTTTAAATGAAAATGTTTGTTTGCCCTTAGCTCAGTTTTGCTAAGTACTGCTAAGCCAAGCTAAGCAATGCTTAAACAGGACCTTTTTGAGCAATACTTAGCAGTGTTCAACTCTGCTTAGCTGGTTTGAGCATTGCTAAGAAGTCCCCTTCTAAGTACTATTCATCTCAGCTAAGAGGATTTGCACACTGCTAAGCATTGCTCAGCATTTGCCACCTTAAGCACTGCTCAACTCAGCTAAGGGGGTTTGCGGACTGCTCAGCTTTACTCAGCATTTTTGAAAATGGTCCAGTGATGGCAAAGGGCAGGAATATGGCCTTATTTAAACCGCACAGGTGGAAATTCTGGCAGTAAAGTGATGAGGTTAAAACTATCAACATAATAATTGCAACAAAACCCAAATTAAAGATCAGACTGATAAATGCTAGGAGTCTAAATGTGAAACTGCACTCATTGCAAACAGTCCTAACCCTGGAAAATGCTGACATCTGTGGAGTCACACAAACCTGGTTCAAAGCTGTAGAGAGCACCTCAGCCATACCTGGTTACTCCATCTTATCATACAGTCAGACCCCAAAATGTAGGTAGTAAAGCCAAAGGAGGTGGAGTTTCAATATATATTAAAGACATACACACCTCCAGGCTGGTCAAACTATATGATGCACAGGAGACACTCCAGATGCAGTTAGCCATTGATAAGACCCTTATACAAATCATAGGTAGCTACTGGCCCCCAAATCTGACCCAAGATATCCAAACTGTCTATCTAGACCTCTTTGAATCTATCAAGATTCAATGCTTTATCCTGATCCTGGGTGACTTTAACTACCAAAACATAGGCTGGAAGTACTACTCTTGCCAGAGCACAAATGCCCAGAGATTCCCCGATTTTGTCAATGCAAATGTTTTGGAACAGCTAGTCGATACCCCCATAAGAGGTGATAATATCTTGGACTTGGTATTAATCAACATGAACATGTGTAACCACTGCAGCATCCCTGCAGTATCATCCTCCCTTGTAAGTTCAGACCATAAAGCAGTCATGTTCGAAGTCACTATCTACCACGACCCCCCCCCCCCCAGCTAAGATAAGCAAAAAAAACTTTTCCAAAGTTGATTACAGCCTCCTGAAGGATGGTATAAACAGTGTCACAGCCCCCTCCCCATTTCTAGGAACTGGCACCAGTATCCAAAACTATACCAAATTACTATATGAACATTTATATAGATGCATGGAATCAGGAATACCCAGCAAGACTAAATCATCCTCCACAAGAAAAAGTAAACCTGTCTGGTGGACATCTGCAATAAATAAATTCTATAACAAAAATAAAAAAAGCGCTGTCCAGGACCAAGAAGGAGCAGATGCCCAATTGGAAGCAATCTCTCCTTAGCCTAAACAAGCATATAAGAGCACTAGTGAAATCTTCCAAGCCAAACTTCAAGTTCAGATTGACCACATCTACTAGAGACAATCATAAGGCCTTCTTCACACATGTCTGTAATCTCAAAGGTAGCACCCACATCTGTTCAGAACTGGTGGTCAAGGACACCACATATACAAATGCCGTAGATATAGCAAACCTGCTGGCTGACATTTTCACCAAACATTTCACCCCTCTGTCCCTCCCCATCAGTAAATCATGACATTCCCAGTACCTGCCCCCTTCCCCTTATATCTAGGGATCAGGTCATCACTGCTCTCTCAAAGGAAAAATATACATCCTCCATGGGACCTGATAACATCCCAGGCTGCATCCTACATTAACTCAGACAGGAACTTGCAGCACCATTAGGCACCCTATTCAATCAAAGCCTGAGTACTGGTTTTCTCCCAGCTGAGTTGAGGAAAGCCACTGTCATCCCTTTACACAAAGGTGGAGTGTCCACTGATCTGGCAAATTATAGACCCATCAGTCTAACTAGCTTTATCTGCAAGGCCATGGAATGGATTATCATGGACCTCATTAACAAGGAGATTGGCAACCTACAAACACTCGATCCTACACAGTTTGGCTTCATCAAGGGGGGGTCGTGTCTGTTAAATTTGGTCAACTTTTTTGAGACAGTCACCAAAGCCATGGATGAGGGGAAGACAGTTCACACCACCTACCTTGACTTGGCCAAAGCCTTTGACACTATTCCCCACTCAGGCATAATAGATAAACTCTTTCAACTAGGCATCAATCCATATGTTACCAGATGGGTAGCCAACTGGCTCACTGATAGAACCCACCTAGTCAAAATTGGGGAAGCCACCTCAAGCAGTAGACCCGTATCAAGTGGCATAGCCCAGGGTTCGGTCTTGGGGCCTCTGTTATTTGGGAAATACTTTTCTGAGGTACAGGCCAAAACCAGTGGTCTATGGCTGACCAAGTTTGCAGATGACTGCAAGTTGGGAGCTGTCATCAATTCCCCTAAGAGAGTCTCACCCAAACAAATGACTGGTGCCAGAAACATGACCTCAAGCTGAATAAAAAAATGCATCATCATCCTCTTTAGGGAGAGAGATGTCCCCACAAATGATCACATTAATAACAATGTTCTATCAGTCATGAGGGATTTCGGCACCCAGATTGATAGCAGCCTGACTTTTGACCACCATGTTGCTTCCATTGTACGTAAAGCTTTCTACATGGCCCACCTCATAAGTAAGGGTATCTCATCCAGGGACAAGGAGGGCATAACATCCCTGTATTTTCCCCTTATATGGCCCAGTATTGAGTACAATGCCCCATTCAGCATGTACCTTCCAAAACACATGCAGCAGCTGGAGAGACCACAGAGATTCCTCACCAAGAGAATCCAGGGCCTCAAAAATCTACCATACACAGATAGGCTAAAAGCCCTATCCCTCTACTCTGTTTCATACAGACTCCTCAGAGGTGACCGCTGCCTGGCATACAAGGCGATCTTGGATCCCGCCTTGATGAGACTGCTGCATATCCGTAAGTCAAGCTCCACTCATGTAACCCACACATGTGGCCTCAGCCTGGTCTGGGACATCAATAGGACTTGCTGACAAGGACAGATTTGTGTCCCAGAGACCCCCCATCTATTGAACAGACTCCCTCTAAACATCAAACAGAGTGTACCTCGTTGCCCCTTTTTAAGCGCAATTTGGATAACTGGATGGGAAATAGAAAATATATCCCTGGGATTCCACCCATGTCCCTGCTGGACAGGGGCATTGTGTGCTGATTTGTCTATGCATGGGCTAAACTCTTGGCTAGGCTTATAAGAGCCTCAGGGCCAATAGCCTAGTAACTTCCTATGGGCCCATGATTCATATGAAATAAAAGTTCATCTTTTTTTTAAACAAAGACATAATGGAGACCTATAAAAAGAACATGAACCTCAGTATGGTATGGATAGATTATAAAAAGCAATTGATTGTATTCCTAATTCCTGGATTATAGAATGCTTATAGATGTGTCAGATTCATCACACATTGTTATATTCTATTGTAGTTAGTATGAAGAAATAGCAAACTACTTTGCAGTTGAACCACGAAAAATGGCAAATTGCTATCCGTGGTATCAAAATCCATCATGGAATATTTCAGGGTAATTCCTTGTCACCAATACAGTTTTGTCTTGATCTCAGTTCATTAAGATATTTACTCAACAGTCTAGGTCAAGGATTAAGTCAGACTCCAAAAAAATCATCAAGCCAAAGGATATATCATCTACTTTCGGCAGCTTACCTAAAACTGTATAGTTCATGAGATAAACACCTGGAAGAGCAAAAACAAGTTGTTAAAACCTTCACAGATGACACAGGAATGATATTTGGTCTCAACAAATATGCAAAAGCAAAACTTTAAAGAAGAAAAATGAAGAAGTGAGAAAATATAAAACTTGGAGAACAATGTGATATGAACAATTTGGAACAAGGAGTGTAGAAATATCTTGGAAGTGATAAAGGGGTAGTAAAGCAGCATGAAAAAATGAGAACAAACCTCACTATAGTTAATACTAAAACTGCTTTGATATCTAGAAATAACGTTCACTCTAAAACTCATCTTGCACTTCCTGTTTTAACTTACAGATTTGGGGTGATTAACTGGCCACAATAACAGCTAGATACGCTTGACAAGAAAACAAACAAAAAATTATCTCATTTAGATATACAAGAACTAGTGTTTGCAAAGATTATATATCTCTCTGTCTGAAGGGGGCATGGGCCTCCTTGAAATTGACTATTCATATAGATTGGTGATTTTGGAATTGCATAAATGTTTCTTGACATCATCAGATTCAAACATATTGAAAGTTCTAATAAATGAACAAAATGAATCTAAGATGACCTCTTTGCTTAGGTTAGCAGGAGCCTTTAGGAAAAATTCAGGTATGCAAATATAACCAAACATGGATTAAAAAACAGGTGGCAACAGATAATGCAAAAAAGCAAAAGATAGAATACAAAGAATGGGATCTGGAAAAAAAAGATTAATGGAAATTTCCCAATTTATAGCAAGAAGTACACAAAATTGCAGAAAAAGCCACATGTTGACCAAGAGTTGAGCTAATTGCTCAGGTGAGTGGAATTTAAACCAAACGATGAAAGGTTAACATTGACAGCCCAAGATAGTGGTTTACATACTAGATGGTTCATAAAATCTACAAAAAAGTGTGAGATACAGAAAAATGTTGACTTTGTAGTACAGAATTAGAAACATTTACACATCTTGCAGGTTGTTATACACTCAGGACTGAAGGTCTGTATACTGAAAGACATAACAATGTGGCAAAGTTGTTACACTGGAGACTTTGATAACATTGCAGCACAGATGTAGCCGAGTGACACTGAAAATATGAACCACAAAGGATCATTGAAAATGATGAAGTAATGATCATGTAGGATCACCCCATACCAGCAGCTAAGATGGTAGACACAAACAGGTTGGATGTTGCTGTACAAGAGAAAAAGGCAGAATTAGTTTGATTACTGAAAGTGTTATACCCAATAACTACAGTCTCTTATGAACTGAAATACATTCATTTGTAAAACATCAGGACTTATAAGAAGAAACTAGAGTAATGTTGGATAAGGCTACACAGATACTTCCAACTGCAGTAGGAACAAATGGGCTAATAAAAAAGAATCTTCAAACATATCAAAATATGCTACCAAAAAAAATATCCCCTTATGAATTGCGGAAAGAGGCAATTATGAGTACATTGTAGGTGCTGAGAAGAACACTTGTATCAAATATCAAAAACTGAAGCAATACCAGTTTCATGAACTTTAATTATGCCCTGACTTAGGAATGGGGTCCATTCCAGTCAAGGTAGGTAAAGACCTCAGCACTGGAGAAATGTAAGCATGACAGTAGTCAGAGCCAGAAGTGTAGATGACCAAACTAGTGCCCTCATACCTCTCAGCTTCTAAGCACATGAAATCTATACAAAGTCTAAAATAATGGGGGTACAAAGGCCCAAAAATGGGTACAGAATTTAAGTATTGTATTTATATACTTAGAAGGCAAGAATAGCAGGATCTGTGCTAGCATGCACTTTTGTGAAGGATAAGTCTGAAACTCAAAGGTCTGTCATTTTTGGTGACTTCAGTCCTTAGTAATTTGCCAGAAAACCACAAATTTTGAGAGGACCAAAAATATGTGACAAAAGTACGGACAGTCTAGGAAAATTTGGACAATTGACAGGTATGAGCACCCTGTGCCGGTACCACAAACTAGCATCCTAGCCCTTCAGCACTTCACTGTAATAAGACGATCAATTTATTATAGTTAGAACCCCCTCACCAACTTTTCCATTGAAGAGAAAAAAAAAAAAACCTGCCATTTATTTTGCTGGCATGTCCGCCCTCTATGACCCAAGGCATTCAGGCCCTGTATCTTTGCCCTGACACTTTTTGTTCATGTTTTATAGGTTCATTGGTTCATAGGTTCATACTAGGCTATCTGCCCTAGGGCATTTATAAGCCTAGCCAGAGTGTGTGTGGCTTACACCACCCCTTAGGATGAGAATACTACGCCCATTTAGGGTTTAGTTTACTGTGCCTCTTTCTAGTTGTGACACAGAGATGACCCCCGGGGTAAACCTATGATCTCCCATCCACTCGTCAAGATTTCTCTTGAATAGAGTTAGTGAGGGGCTCTGCCTAACATGGACTGGGATTCTGTTCCAGAGTGTAGGGAGCCTCTGGGTTATGAATCTGTCCCTCCAGAACGTCCTATTTATTTCTGTGTTGAGGTTCAAGTCTCTTGCTCTCGTGGCTCTGATGGACTTGGATTTTCTGAGGTGGAGCATGTCCATTAATTCCGGATTGGACATGGCCTTGTACGTCAGGCACAGATCACATCTGAGTAGGCAGTATGCGACTGAATAGAGCTGGAGTTTCTTCAGCCGAGCAGCATATGACATATGTTTGAGACCCTTTATCCTCTTGGCGAGGACCCTTTGGGGTCTTTCCAACTGCTGCAGGTGTCGGGTAAGATACATCCCAAATGGGGCATTGTACTCAATCATTAGCCTGATAAGAGAAGAGTACAGGGGCACAATGACCTCTCTTGATCTAGATGTGAATCCCTTCATGATAAGGTGGGCAATATAGAAGGTCTTCCTAACCACTTTGGCAATGTGAGTGTCAAATGAGAAGTTACTTTCAACTTGGGTCCCTAGGTCCCTGATTACCTCTTCCATACTTAATGGATAACCACCTATGTGGTAATTTGTGGGTACCTTGTTTTTCCCAAAGGGTATGACTATACATTTTTTGGTGTTCAGCTTAAGGCCATGGCTCTGGCACCAATTATCCGTTTCTATGAGGACTCTCTGAAGGATGCTTGTGTCCGCTGGAGTATCAATTATGGCGCCCAGTTTGCAGTCATCTGTGAACTTTGTCAGCCACAATCCTCCTATGGTTGCCTGCACCTCGGAAAAATAAATGCCGAACAAGAGGGGTCCCAGGACTGAGCCCTGTGGGACAACGCTCGTGACCGGCTTAGAGTCTGACATGGCTCCAGCAACTCTGACACTGTGGGTTCTGTCCTTGAACCAGTTTGCAACCCATCTTGTGACATATGGGTTTACATTTAAGCTGGTGAGTTTGTCTATGATGCCTGAGTGGGGTATTGTGTCGAAGGCTTTTGCAAGGTCAAGGTAGGCTGTGTGAACTGCCTTACCCTCATCAATGGCCTTAGTGACTGTTTCAAAAAAGTCGACCAAGTTCAAAAGGCAGGCTCTGCCCTTGACAAAGCCAAATTGGGTAGGATCCAATGTCTTTGTTTATGAGTTCCATAATGAACCTTTGGGCTAGGGTGTTGGGGCTTGAGTAATGTTCCCAGTCTATGTTTGGGTAGTTGAAGTCTCCCAATATGATGGTATTTGGAGAGACATTCATACTCTCCAGTGTCTTCAGGAAGGCTGTGTGGGGTTTCTGAGTTTGAAAGTGTGGTCTGTAGCATGCTACAAACTGTAGGGCAGTTTTGCCTATGGTTAGTTGCACCTGGATGGTCTCCGATGCTTCATGCGTTGCCACTAACCTGGAGGTGTGGGTATCTTTGATGAATATGGATACTCCCCCTCCTTTTGTGGTTCGGTCCAAGTTTTGGGGCCGGAAAGCATGATATGAGGTAAAACCTGATAGTGCTGGGGTGCTCTCAGGAGCCTTGAACCAGGTTTCAGTCACTGCACAGACATCGATGTTCTCCATATTGAGGAGGGCTTCGAGAGCATGCATCTTGAGGTTTAGACTTCTGGCATTGAGCAGCATTACCCTTAGTTTTTTTCCACTTGTGTTTTCTAGGGAGGTAGGTTTGTCATTTGAGCCTTGCCTAAAAAAGGCACTATGGGGGTGGCAAGAGCCTTGGCCAATATCTTATATATTATTAACACAAAAATAATTTCTTCTTTTCAATTGTAGCAGTCTGCTTGCTTCAAATGTAACAAATAGTCACTGCAGTTTATACCCTGCCTGCATGGACCTCTAAGGTGCTCATGTTATGGTTAAAACAAAAATCTTTATTTTAAACTGTAGCTATTAAGGAACACACAGGCTTTATTACATCATAATGCAGTAGTCAATGGCCCTCTTACCATCAGAACTGACGACCACACAGAACCTCAGTTACCATCTCCGTGGAACACAAAGGCCTTGTTAACATTGTTATATAGTAGTGAGAGAGCTTCAACTGGCTGTGTTACTTCATAATATAGAAGTGGAAGAGTCTTAGTTGTGTTTAGCATGGAGCACACAGGCTTTGTTAAATCATTGTGCAGTAGTGTTTGAGCATCACTTACTATCTGCATTGAACACTAAAGACTTTGTTACATCATAATGCACTAGGATCAGAGCCTCAGTTACCATCACTATGCAATACAACTGATTTTTCTACATAACACATTAATGTCAGTGCTTCTTTTTGCCATAAGCAAGGAACACAAAAGCTCTGTTTTATAATATAATTGTGACAGTGTCAGTTACCATCAGTATGGAAAATACACTCTTGTTACATCATGACACAGCACTGACAGAATTTCAGTTGTCATGATAGTAAAAAGAGCAAACCAAAGGTCACGCATGGCAGATCCAGTGCACGGCTCAAACCAAAGTATCAAAAACCACAAAACGAGCCAGCACAGAGGTTAGGGCAAGCAGAAAACTTCTTTTATTGTGGCATATTTAAACAAATAACTGCAAACCGGTTTCAGCCAACACAATGGCCTTCTTCAGTGCAAAAAGAAAAAAGTTAGAATAGTGCATTCTGGTGTTCAATATATACTAGAAAATTTAAAGATATATACACATATAAAATCCTATGAAAATAAATCATAGAAAAAAATAATGAAAATAAAACAAATAGAAAATAAAAAATATAATATAATAGTGAGTAACCAGTAGATTGGGAAAATAAGCTAGTTCAAACCATGAAAACCACCAATTTCAATCCATGTATAAATACATAATCAGCAAAAAGCTTTATCCATATTCATTCAGCCCAGGTTTGAACAGAGCACCCAATCTGGTAATCCATAATGCTTCCATGTTATTGAGCTTATCATGCCAGCCTGCCTTCATCATCCTCTGCAGCTGAATCTTATCTATAATTATAAATTGAAATTGAGCAGTTTGGTGAGTCAGAGTATGCTTACATAAAGCATTAGTTAGCTTTTTAGTTCGAATCGCACTAAGATGCTCACTAATGCGAAATCTCAGTGGTCTGGAAGTTTGACCTACATAGAATGAAGTGCATGTGCAGGTGGCCAAATATACCACCCAGTCTGAGCTGCAGTTACCAAAAATCCTAATGTCAAAGACCCTTGAGGTGTTAGCACTGGAAAATTCTTTCATTTTGGCCATATACTTACATGCGCTACAGTGACCACAGGGGAATGAACCAATCAGTGGATCCCCAAATAAAGTGGTTTGTATGGATGTAGTTGGATGAAATTTCTTGTAATATGTAAAATGTGAATTCGTTGTCCTCCCTCTGCGATATGAAAAAGCACGTCTGAGGTAATATATCAGATAAGAACTCATGTGCTTTCAAAATACCCCAATGATGATTAACTATATTTCTAAATAAAGGGGTATTATTTCCATAGGTTACTGTAAATCTAATGGGTTGTGCTTGAGAACTGATGGAGGCCTCCTGTTCATGTTTGTATGTTAATAATTGGGAATGTGGCATATGTCTGACCTCATGAATGGTTTGTTGAAGATGAGATCTATTATAACCCCTCTGAATAAATCTATCACAAAGATCCTGTTCACATTCCATATGGGATTTGGTAGATGAACAAATACGTTTCATGCATATAAATTGTGATTTAGGAATGTTGCTGATGATGTGACGGGGATGATTACTAGAAGCGTGTAAAAGAGAGTTATACTGTGGAAACTTTCTATGCATGCTGGTAGCCAGCACATGCACTTCATTCTATGTAGGTCAAACTTCCAGAACACTGAGATTTCGCATTAGTGAGCATCTTAGTGCGATTCAAACTAAAAAGCTAACTAATGCTTTATATAAGCATACTCTGACTCCACAAACTGCTCAATTTCAATTTATAATTATAGATAAGATTCAGCTGCCGAGGATGACGAAGGCAGGCTGGCATGATAAGCTCAATAACATGGAAGCATTATGGATTACCAGATTGGGTGCTCTGTTCAAACCTGGGCTGAATGAATATGGATAAAGCTTTTTGCTGATTATGTATTTATACATGGATTTAAATTGGTGGTTTTCATGGTTTGAACTAGCTTATTTTCCCAATCTACTGATTACTCACTATTATATTATATATTTTTTATTTTCTATTTGTTTTATTTTCATTATTTTTTTCTATGATTTATTTTCATAGGATTTTATATGTGTATATACCTTTAAATTTTCTAGTATATATTGAACACCAGGATGCACTATTCTAACTTTTTTCTTTTTGCACTGAAGAAGGCCATTGTGTTGGCTGAAACCGGTTTGCAGTTATTTGTTTAAATATGCCACAATAAAATAAGTTTTCTGCTTGCCCTAACCTCTGTGCTGGCTCGTTTTGTGGTTTATGATAGTAAAAAGGACACTCTTTATGCATCATAATACACTAGAGTTAGCAAATCAATTACAATTAGCATGGAAAACCACATACATTGATGAATTGAAGCATCATAATATAATAGTTTCATAGTCTCTATTACCATCAGCATTGAAGACACAGGCTTTGATACATTGTAATTTAGTCTAAACCTCAGATGCCATCAGCATGGAACACAAAGCTTTTATTACATCATAGTTCATTAATGACAGAGCTTCTTTTGCTATAAGCAAGGAACACAGGCTCTGCTGCATCATAATATAATTGTGCCATAGTCTCAGTTACCACCAGCATGGAACACACAGACCTTGTTAAATTGTAATGTAGTATTATCTGAGCTTCGGTTACCATCAACGTGGAAGAACACAGGCTATATTACATCACAAAAATGTCATCTTAGAGCTTAGTTACATCATAATACAGTAGTGTCAAAGTACCAGATGCCATCAGCATGGAATACTTCAATCTTTTATACATCATACTACTGGACTGGCAGAGCCATATTTGCCATCAGCATGATAAAATGGATTTATAACATCATAATTCATTAATATCAGAGCAGCAGTTACCATCAAAAAGGAACACACAGGCTTTGATTCATCATAATAGATTACTGTTTAAGCCTCAGCTACTATCAGCATGAAACAACTCAGGCTTTGTTACACCATAATACAGTAATGTCTAGTACTAGTCTGCTCCAAGTTTAAGTTGCCACAACATTTCTTTCTGTTCTAATTTATTTTTGAAGTCTCCCCCTCTTCTGTCCAAAAGAATAGCCTCTAGGATAGTAAAGTAATAGCCTCTAGGATAGTAAAGAGAAATTCTAGAAGAATAGGCTATTCCTTTGGACAGAACAGGGAGACTTCAAAAATGAATTAAAACAAAAAGAAATGCTGTGGCATCTTAAACTTGGAGCAGACAAATTATCTGGTTTAAATGGTGTCATTAATATTGTTTTTTAAAAAAGATTAAAGCTTTTTAAATAATAGTATTTGTTGAGCTTTTATATGTTTGATTATTTAATTGTGTGGTGATTTTCATTTGACATTCATGGCTTTATATAGTTCATGTTTTAGTGTTTTATTTGATTCCGATGAAGTCCTTCTGGGATGAAAGTGGAAAATAAAGTGTGATTATGCTAAACCTTTTTGTTTTTTCTTTGTTTTTTTCTTTGTTATTTTAGTGCTTTGTGGTGTTTTTTTTTGGTTTATAATACAGTAGCATCAGAGCTTCGGTTACCATAAGCTGGAACACCCAGCCTCTTTTACATCACCCATCATTGGTGACAGTGTGTAAGTTACCATCAGCACGGAACACTGCAGGCTTCATTACATTATCAAAAAGTAGTGTCTGAGCCTCAGGTACTATCTGTGTGAACACTACAGGCTCTGTACATCATTACACAGTAGTATCATCACCACAGTTACCATCAGAACATAGGGTTTGTTACATCATAATACATTTATGTCAGATCCTGTTTTGTCATAAGCATAGAATACACAGAATCATAATATAATTGTGTCAGAAAAATTACCATCAAAGTGGAACACACACTGGTGATAAAATGTCATGTTCCATGATAATAGAACACACTGGGTTTGGTACAACATAATACAGTAGTGATTGAGCCTCAGTTACTGTCAGCATGGAACACACAAGTGTTGCTACATCATATTACTCACCCTTAGATACCATCTACATGGAACAATACAGGTTTTATTACAACTTATTACTCCAATGCCAGAGCCTCAGTCATCATCAGTGTGGAATAGATGATCTTTGTTACATCAAAATACATTAGCATCATAGCATCACTCATCATCATTATGGAACACACACGGTCTTTATCATAATAAAACATTTGTGACAGATCCTCATTTACCAACCACATGGAACATGCAGTCTTTGGTACATCATAATACAGTAATGCCAGAGCCTCAGACACCATCAGCATGGAACATTACAAGATTTCTTAAATCATTATACAGTGGTATTAGAGGCTCAGTTAACACTAGCAAGGAACAAACAGTTTTTATTTACCTGATAATACAGTAATGTCAGAGACTCTGTTTTCCATCTGTGTTGAACACTATAGGCCTCTATTACAGCATAACACCGTAGTGTCAGATCCTCAGTTACTATTACCACTGACTACTACAGGCTGTTACATCTAATAATGTCAGAGCCTTAGTTACAATCAGCATGGAGTTAATACTCTTTGATACATCATAGCACATTATTGTTAGAGCCTAAGTTACCATGATCACTGAATAAACAGGCATTGTAGCAACATAAAACAGTAGTTTCAAAACCTTGTTTACCATCAGCATATCACAGTACAGTCTTTGTTGCATCGTAATAAAGTAGTGTTAGAATTTGTTTTACCACCAGCATTAAACACTCAAGCTTTGTTACATCATACCAAGGTAGAGTCAGAGCCTTAGTCAAAAATAACATGGAACACTATTGGTCTATGCATCATTATACAGCAGTGGCAGACCCTTAATTAATATCAGCAAGGAATTCACAGGCATTGTTACATCATAATTCAGCAGTGTCAGAGATTCAGTCCCTGTCTGCATGAAAAACTACATGTTTTATTTCATTATGATTTAGAAGTGTCACAACCTCAGATGCCATCACCATTGAGCACATAGGCTTTGTTATTTCATAATACAGTAGTGTCACAGTTTCAGTTACCATCTGCGTAGTACACTATGGCTTTATTACATCATAATATAGTAGTGTCAGAATCTCTGTTACCAGAAGCATTGAACACTTCAGGATTTGTTTCATCATGATACAGTAGTGACAGAACCACAATTACTATCAAAGCAGAACTTACAGGTTATCAGTGTCAGGAGCCTGAATTACCAACTGCATGGAAAACTATAGGTTTCTTATGTCATAATACAGTGGTGGCAGGGCCTCATTTAACATAAGATGGAATACTCAAACTTTGTTTGATCACATTACTGTGGTGTCATAGGCCAAATTACCATAATCATGCAAAATACTCAGGCTTTTTTACATCATAATACAGTAGTAATGAAGCCTCAGTTACCATCAGCATGGAACACAAACTCTTTGTTACATCATAAAACAGCAGTGTTAGGACCCAGCTACCACCAGCAGCATGTAATATGAAGTCTTTGTTCCATCACAATTCTCTAGAGAAAGAGTCACTGTTACCCTATGAATGGAACAGTATAGATTTTGTTGCATCATAATACAGTACACTAGAAGTTTTGGTATGTCATGATATTGCAGTGACAGAACTATAATTATTATTATCAGCATGGAACTCATAGGCTTTGTTATCATAATACTGAAATATCGGAACCTGAGCTACCAAATGCATGGAATACTGCACACTTTTTTCCATCATAATATAACAGAGTCAGAGTCTTAGTTGCTATCACATGAAGCAAACAATGTCTTTAACATCATAATACAGTAATATCAGAGCCTGTTTTCTTGAGCATGGGATACTATTCCCTTTGCTAAGGAATTGTACCACAGTGTTTGAGCCTCACTTACCATCAGCATGGAACACTAAAGGCTATCATGGCAGTGTTAGAGTCTCTGTTACCTTCGTAGGAAAAAGCAAGCTTTGTTCCATTACAATACAGTAGTGTCATAACTCCAGTTACTAGCAACATGGAATACTACATTGTTTGGTACATCATAATATGGTAATGTTAGAGCCTCAGATACCATCAGAAAGGGAGAAAAAGGCTTTGCTGCATCACAATACACTTGTGTCAAGAGTCTGGTTTATTGTCAGAATGGAATATATAGACTTTGTTACATTATAATACACTAGTGTCAGCGCCTCAGTTACTATCAGCTTATAACTATTTAGACTTTGTTATATCACAACAGAATAGTGTCAGAGCCTCAGCTTCCATCAGTTTGGAATACACATGATTTTTTTAGTATAATACAGTCATACCCAAGTCTCAGTTGCCATCAGCATGGCATATACTGTCTTTGCTGTTTCATATATAGTAGTATTAGATTTCCAGATACCATCATCTTGTGAATCAGTCTTTGTTATATCATCATGCAGACGTACCACAGCCTTTGTTACCAACAGCATGGAACAGGGCAGGATTTGTTGCATCATATTACAGTAATTTCAGAGGCTCAGATACCATCAGCATAGAACACAAAAGCCTCATTACATCACAATACAGTAGTGTATGAGTCACAGGTAGCATCTGTGTGGAAGAATGTAAACATTTCTACAACATAATACTGTAGTGTCAGAGTACCAGTTACCATCAGCATGGAACACACAGGATTTATGAGATCATAATACTGCAGTGCCAAAAACTCTTTTACCATTAGCAAGGAAAACCGACACTGATATAGGGTATGATACAATAGAGTAGTGACAGAGCCTAAGTTACTGTCTGCAAGGAACAGTATAGGACTTATTTCATTGTAACGCTGTAGTGTTAGATCATCAGTTACCATCAGCATGAAACACACAGACTTTGTTAAATCATAATAGATTAGTGACAGAGCATCCATTGCCATTAGCAGAGAATCAATATCTTTTGTTATATAATAAGAAAAAAAATGTCTGAGCCTCAGCTATGAGTAGCATGAAACAATAAAGTCTCTGTTACATTATACTAAATTAGTGTCAGAGCCTCGGTTCAAATACACAAGCTTTGTTACATCATACAATAGTAGTCAGAGCTTCAGTTACCATCAGAAGAGAAATAACCTACATTACTATTACCATGATACTCAGAGGCTTTGTTAAATAACACTGCAATGACAGAGCCTCAGTTACTATCAGCACGGAACATGTTAGTTTTGTTATATCATACAACAGCACTGCCAGAGCTTCAGTTACAATAAGCATGGAACACCAAGGCTCTGTTACATCACATACTCTGGTGTCTGCATCAGACTTTGTTACATTACAACACAGTGGTGCCAGCGACTCAGATACCATCAGTATGGAACCCACATACTTTGTTTCTCCATTACACAGTTGTTATATAGAACTAATTTGTCATCATAATGTAATACACATGCTTTTGTGCATCATAAAACAGTAGTAACATTGTCACAGTTATCATCAGCATGGACCGCAGACTTTGTTAAATCACAATACAGCATTCTCTGAGCCTTAATTATCATCTACTTGGAACACAAAGGCTTTGATTCAAAATAATGCAGTAGTGACAGAACCTTGGATACCATCAGAATGGACAAACAGGTTTTGATACACGAGTAAGAACTATTTATATGCACACCCTGAACAGACACCAATTCCTGCTTAAGAGTGAAGCTGCAAGCTTCCCTAAAAATTATAGACCAATAACTTGCCTTCCGATGACGTATAAACTATACACTTGAATTGATGCTGACAGACTTTATAGTCATTTAAAAGAAAACTCAATTATGGCAATAGAACAAAAGGTCAATAAAAGAAAGTCATATAGAACAAAGGATCATTTGTTGTTAAATAAAGTTATAGTGGAGAATTGTAAAAAGGGGAGGAATTTAAGTATGGCATGGATTGACTACAAAAAAGCATTTGATAGTATCCCACATTCATGGATAAAAGAGTGCTTAAAAATTTATAAGATACATTGTACAGTAATATACTACATTATAGTGACCATGAAACAGTGGCAGACCACTTTGCAATTAAGCCATGATAAAGGACAGATTATTATTCCAGAGATAAAAATTCAAAGGGGGGGGGGTATTCCAGGGTGAATCTCTGTCGCCGCTGCTATTCTGTCTTGCCCTTAACCCATTAAGCTGTCTCCTTAACTGCTTAGGCTATGGCTATAATTTGGCTCCTAGAAAACAACAGTGTAAAGACTTTTCATCTTCTATTTGTCGATGATTTAAAACTGTAGAGCTCATCAGATAAGGAAATGAAAGCACAGCTGCAAGTTATCAAATCTTTTTCAGATGATATAAGAATGTCATTTGGTCTTGATAAATGTGCAAATGAAACCTTTAAAGCAGGAAAACTGCAGCACCAAGAAAGCGTCCATTTGGGACAAGAATGTGATATAAAATAAATTAAACAAGAGGGAGTGTATAAATAGTTTGGAATCGATGAAGGATCAACAATAAAACATGAACAAATGTGAATAAAACTTAGGAAGGAGTATGCTAGAAGACTTAAATTAAACTTGAAAACAGTGTTGACATCTAGGAACAAAATCTAAGCTATAAGCTATAAACCAATTTGCTCTTCCTGTCATAACTTACAGTTTTGGAGTGACTGACTGGCCCCAACACATATTGTATAGATTAGATAGGAAAACAAGAAGTATGCTTTATGCTCACCAAATGATTTTTAAAAATCACTGCATACCAAAATTATATATTCCCATTCCACAGAAGGGATGGGACACCTTGAAATTGATTACATGCATTTATCTGCAATTATAAGACTGCTCATATACCTGCTGACCTCACCGTACCCAAATATAGTGAAAGTTTTGAAGCATGAGGAGAATAAGTCTAAGATGACTTCCCTGCTTAGTCTAGCAGAAACATATCAGCATCAAGCAGGAATGGAAATCAAACCACAAGTAGATAAAAATCAGCCAGCAACTAAATGTGCCAAAAAAAAGAAAAAATATAAGGTGAAGGACTAGATGAGAAGGTGAGAAATGTGGAAAATGCATAAATATAGTTGCAAGTATAGAAAACTTCTGAAAGAACCTCATGTTGGGAGGGTGGCCTAATGGTTAAGGTGTTTGCCTTGCAAACACAAAGTGCAAGGTTTGAGTCTTACAAGGGATAATTGGCTAAACTTAAAAATAGCTCACAAGGGCAGTTAGCTTAGTACTAATCTATGAACCTATGTTGATCAGGAGCAATTGCAGGAATGGTTAAGAAGAGGTGCATTCAAACCAAGATATGAAAAGTTAATATTGGCAGCAGAAGACAGTGGATTACATACATGTTGGTTTACAAAGTCCATTGAACATGTAGAAGAAACAGACAAGTGTAGGTTTTGCAAAACAAAATTGGAAACAGTTGCACATCTTGTTGCTGGTTGTGACATACTAATGGCAGAAAGACTGTATACTGAAATGAATAATAATGTGGCAAGACTGTTGCACTGGAGATTGTGGAAACATTATGGCAGTAGCTGAAAAGCAGTGGAAACATGAGCTGAAGTCTACATTATATGTGATCATCCATTACCAACAGTTCAAAAGATAGATGCTAGAAAATCAGATATAGTGGTCCATGAAAAGAAGACAAAAGTAGCACTGATCATTGAAATTACCACACCTAATGACTACAGTGTCTTGGGTACAGAAACACACAAAGTCATAGAATATCAGGATGTGAGGACAGAAATGAGAGCAATGTGGAATAAAGATGCCCAGACATTTCTAATAGTAGTAGGAGCAATGGGTCTCATAAAAAAGAATATGCAGTCTTATTCAGATATGTTACCAATACATGTAACTCTATAAATTGCAGAAGGAGTCATTACTGGGCACATTGCGGGTGCTACAAAGAGCACTCCTGGCTGGACATCAAAGATTGAAACAATTATAATTTCGTGAACTTTAATCGTACTTTGACTTAGGAATGGGGTCCATTCTAGTCATGGTATTAGAAACCCAAAAGTCACCAAACAACGGAACTCACTTCCACTTTCTATAAGAAACAGAGGCAGTACCACGACCTTCAAATAAATACTGGAAAATCATTTGAACTGTTCCTGGCTATGTTCCTGCTCTATAACCTTACCAACTCCTTCTTCTTATATGATAACTAAACTCCTGTGCTTTTTGCTACTGCTGACTAATGATATTTTCTCCATAATTATTATTTTTCATCACTTGTTGATACTGGTATAATAATGCTGATTAATATATCTCTGTTTATACCTTTCTCATCGAATTCATCTGGCAACCAACCAAATCCCTGCTTTTATGTATATATTCTGATTATATAACTGGAATCACTTTGTGTAACACTGTATCTGCTTTTGAACCAATTAATGTTCAATATTTTCTGTATCTATGCTCTTTTCTCCCTGGGCCTCCACTGAAAATGAGCTGTTTTTGGCCCAGTAAACGTTCCTGCTACATAAATGCAATAAATAAATACATGCAATAAGTAAATAAATAAATTTGGAGAAATTAAAAAAAGATTTTATACATCATAATACAATGTTTTAGAACCTCAGTTACCAACTTAATGGAACCCACAGGCTAGTGCCCAGCATCAGTCATCATCAGGATTAAATACAAACTTTTTTATATCATAGTAGTGCCTGAACCTCAGTTACCAAAAGCAAGGAAAATGGCATGCTTTATTTCATCATAATTCAGGACTGTCACACTCTAGATACTATCAGCATGGGACACTACATGCTTTGTTTCATCATTGTTAGAAAAATATATAATAGTAATATGCAAGCAGTAGACATCAGCAACACGTTCTTTTCGATACACCCTGATAGCCAGTATAGGTTTGCATTTACATTTCAGGGGAAAAGGTATACATATACGTGACTACCACAGGGATATTGTGAAAGTCCAATGATATTCTCACAAGAAATGGCAAGCAACTTGGCGGGATTCACCCCACCAAGAGGCAGTCAGATTTTACTTTATGTTGATGACATCTTGCTGGCGGCCCCCACCCAGCAGGATTGTAGAGAAGATACCATAGCACTTCTACGATTTTTAGCTGCTGAGGGACACAAGGTAAATAAAAATAAAATGCAGCTTTGGAAAAAACAGGTCAAATACCTAGGATATGTAATATCCAAGGAAGGTAGAACATTAGATGAGGACAGAAAAATAGCAATTTTGCAAGCACTAAAACCCACTACCAAGAAGGAAATTATGTCCTTCCTGGGTACAACTAATTTTTGCTGGAGCTGGATTCCAAACTATGCCTTGGAATATGCACCTCTGACTGACCTTATATATAAGAAGCCTATGGCAGCGCAGGTTTTGTTACAATGGACACCAGAGGCAGAATCTGCCTTCTGTAAATGAAAGCAGTTAATAGCGTCCTCATTAGTTCTGGGATTGCAAAAACTACCATAAACATTATTTCCAAACTGTAGATTGTATGTAGGGTTACATGACATCAGTGTTAACACAACAGCATGGGGATAAGCAACGCCCCATTGCTTACTACTCATCACAACTAGACCCAGTGGCACTGTCCTTACCCCACTGTGTACAAGCAGTAGTTGCAGCTGCAATGGCAGTACAGGCTTCAGCCTCAGTAGTCTTGTTCCACCCTCTCACTTTGAGAGTATCTCATGCAGTCGCGATTATTTTACTACAAGAAAAGGTGGCACATCTTTCCCCTGCTAGGTATCTTTCCTGTATGACTATATTATTGAGCCCACCTCATATGACAATTGAATGATGCACGACTTTAAACCCTTCTACTCTGCTCCCGACCTCTGCAGATGGCACACTGCACTGCTGCCTGCAGGTAATTGAGCAAAAGACACTACCTAGAAAAGATCTCACGGATGTCCCCTTGAATGATGCCGAGGTAACATACTACGTGGATGGCTCATGCAAAAGGGGTCCTGCAGGACAGAACCTAGTAGGATATGCAGTAGTCTCTGATACTGGGATTATAGAAGCAAAACCTTTACCACACAACTTATCTGCACAGGCAGCAGAATTGATTGCCCTGACACGGGCATGTACCTTAGCAAAAGGTAAATGTGTAAACATTTTTACTGATAGCCAGTATGCTTTTTCTACTCTACATGTTTTTGTGCAACAGTGGAAAAAACGGGGAATGATAACATCTACTGGCAAACCTATAAATCATGCGCAGTTTATTTTAGATCTTTTAGAATCTATTCAGTTACCTCAGAAAGTACCCATTTGTAAATGCACAGCTCACACCAAGCAATAAGATAGGATTTCAAAAGGTAATGTGAGAGCTGATACAGCTGCAAAACAAGCAGCCACAGAAGTATTTCTTTTAAATGAGGAATTACAACCCTCTGAAACTTTAGATCTAGATATGTTAAAAACAATGCAGACACTCACTATGCAAGCTGAAAAACAGCAATGGATAAAACGAGGAGCAATCCTCGAAAAGGGGCTGTACATCTCTAGAGAGGGAAAACCGATACTACCCTCTAATTTGTTTCGCTATGCAGCATTGTTGAGCCATGGGCAGTGTAATCTCTCAACAGGGGGGATGGTACAGCTGGTGAACCGTGTGTTCACAATGTACGGATTTACAAACTACTCTAAAAAATTTTGTTTGATGTGTCAGATTTGTAACAAACATCATGCACAGGGGGCGATAAAGCCCAAGCAAGGGAGTTTCCCCACACCACCATATCCATTTCACATTATTTGTATGGATTTCATAGAATTGAACAAATGTGAAAATAAGAAGTATTGTCTTGTCATTGAAGATATGTTTTCCAGATGGGTGGAAGCCTTTCCAACCAAAAATCCAGATGCAGCTACAGTGGCAAAAGTACTTGTCAAGGAAATCATTCCTAGGTTTGGTATTCCAGAAAGAATCTACAGTGACAATGGTACACACTTTGTAAATCAAACTATACAGCAGTTGAGTAAGCATTTTGGTATTTCTTTAAAAAATCATTGTGCATACCATCCCCAATCTGTAGGGCTAGTTGAAAGGCATAATGGTATACTAAAAAACAAATTGAGAAAACTAATAGCTGAGACAGTAAAAACTTGGTTGTACTGTTTACCCCTGGCACTGTTGAGCATGAGAACTGTCCCTACAGCAAAAGGATTGACTCCTTTTGAAAAACTATTTGGAAGGGCTTATTATACACCACAGTGGAAACTTCTCATGTCATTAGACCAGGAAGCTGATTTTACACTAGCTGAATATATGAAAAAGTTGTTGAGTTCTAAACATCTGTTGCAGTCAAATTCTATTTCAAATAGAAAACAAACTGAAACATCAGAAGTGGCAGTGACGCCAGGAGACTGGGTGTGGATCAAAATTGTCAAGCGAAAAAACTGGGCATCGCCAAGGTGGGAAGGTCCCTACCAGGTGCTTCTTTCAACACCCACTGCAGTCAAGATAGCAGAACGAGCTTCGTGGATACACCTGATGCACTGCAAGCTGGTTAAGAACTTTGAGTTGGACAAAAATCTTATCTCTCCATCGGGGCCCTCAGCACAAAGTCTGGCTACAAAGGGGGTCAGATCAATAGGACTGATCCATCTCAACCCCAGTGAAGAAACCATTGGTGCTGAAGGTCCTATTAGGGCAAAGAGTAAGAGCACGTGTCCAAAGTAAAGATGATGGAATCCAGTAAGATTGAAATACACCTACTTGAAAGAGCCGGAGAAAACAGAAATGCAGAACAACCATTTCCACAAAAGTATTGCATAACCATCCTGTTGACTGTACTATTGACAATAATCTTTTTGTTGTGGCCATTCCTTTTCTCAGCCACACAAATTGAACTGAACAAGCGAGCAGAGTGGCACCCGAACTTTAACACTTACCAGGCAATCAAATATGTGTATGCTGAAACTTTCAATGTTTCGAATTGCTGGATTTGCACAGCTTTACCAACAGCATATGGGGGGGGTTACTGTTAACTTCAGTTCCCCTAGGAGCCAACAAGACCTGGGAAAACCTAATTCATGATACATCAGATGTCACATCATAAGATAAAGTAGCATTGCACTTGTCTGTTCGACAGAAGGGAACTGTGTGTTTTTTATAAGAATGATACAGTCAAGGTGGGTTGGAGCAATTGCAATGTGACTGTTCCCTATAGATGCTACACTAAACCTGATAACATCAGATCCTCTTGCAACACGAGCTATGATACATTTGTTGAACTGATGCATAGGACAATTGAAGAAGTAAAACATAATGCTGAACTCTATAAGCAACTGTCCATAATCGACAAAAAAATGTTTCATGCAGAGTCACGGAATAGTGAAGTTACTACTAAAGTAGAAGATTGTTACTTTATATGCAGTAGAAAAGCATATAAATGGCTACCTGAGAATTGGTCCGGCAGTTGTTTTTTGGGGTACCTGGTTCCGGCCATACGACACACAGCAGTTTTACCTCAAGGGAAAATTGGGAATGTTTGAGAAATCAAGAAGCCTGTCAATCCAGTGGGGCAAATCAATGCTCGCTGGAAAAACCATCATGCTGTGGGCTTAGGGAGCAATAGACTGTCACACATGTACTTGAGTGATACTGTTATATCGTGGGCAGGTGTACTGTCAGCATATGGAGCAACAAAATCAATCTGGGAACTGAGAAAATTGTCTAAGCTTCTCGAAATAATGAGCAATGCAACCTTTTCTGCTCTAGAATTGGTGACTGATGAACTGATTGCCATGAGAACAGTGGTGCTTCAAAATCGCATGGCTCTTGACTTCACCCTAGCGGTGAGAGGAGGTACGTGCACTTTAATCCAGGAGGAGTGCTGTTCCTATATTCCTGACCACAAACACGAGATAGACAACCATCTTGAGATGATTCAGCAGGTGTCAGCCATGACCAAACCAGGACCAAATCCGTTGATGGACTTTTTCCAGAAATTCTTTGGGGGTTGGGGCAGCATCCTGATGAACATTCTGATTGCCATCTGTGTAGGAATAATCCTACTTGTGGTATGTGTGTGCTGCTGCATCCCCTGCATAAAAAGACTGATTAAAATTTTTGTAGACGTTTCAGTTTCAGAAACCTTATACCAAGATGCTGAACTTGAAGAATTGCTAAAAAACTGAAAATGCTTTAATGAGCTTAAACTGAATGACTTTCTTAACTGAAAATCCTAAGCAGGAAGAGGTTAGGGGAAGAAAAAACTGTTTATGCTTATCTTGAAAGTAGAATAAAAGTATTAAAAGGGGGGGGGTGTTAGAAAAATATTTAATAGTAATATGCAAGCATTCGAGGTTTAAAAGGGTTACTACATTTATTCTGTTCACACTGCATGAATCTGCACAACTATTAGAAACTTAACAAGAGACATTTCATTTCTGCTAATGTCATGAAAATAACAAGAGACATTTCATTTCTGCTAATGTCATGAAACTTAACAAAGAGATATTTCATTTCTGCTTATGCCATTAGAAAATATACAGCTGCTAGAAGCTTTGATAAAGAAAACAATAGATGCTTGAAAGTATAAACCATAGTCAACATTACTTGTACTAAAGCTAGAAATGTACCTTGAATCTAGACAAAATGTAACACATGTATTAAAACTGTACAACTGAAGAATTGAAAAGTTAAGGTGGGCTAAAATAAGCCCAAGGCCAGGTTGTTTTTCTCAAAATGTTTTTGCAAGACAGCAAATAATCTGACCATGTCAGCAATAAGTCTGGTAACATTTTCTGTGAAACATACAGAAAGCTGTGTCCAACTATGTCAGCAATAGAATAGTAACATTTTCTGTATGACATGATGTCAAAGGAAAAAACTTCAAAGACCAATTCACGTTAGGTTCAAGCAAGGCACCCTTTATTACTTGCAGCAAGGAGACAAAGCATGTAGGCACAAGATTTGTCTAAATGATTAATGACTAGTAGGTTATACTTATACAGTTCTCTTCCTGTCACATAGAAAATGTTACATTCTATTGCTGACGTAGTTAGACACAGCTTTCTGTATGTTCTACAGAAAATATTGTTAGACTTATCGCTGACCAAGTTAAAATATCTGTCATTCTGCAAAAAACATTTTGAGAAAAACAACCTTTCTTTGGGTTTATGTCAGTCCATTTCAGCATTTCAGTTCTTGTATTGTACTGTTCTAATACATGTGTTACATTTTACCTAGATTCAAGGTACATTTCTAGCTTTAGTACAAGTAATGCTGACTACGGTTTAAACTTTCAAGCATCTATTGTTTTCTTTATCAATAGCTTCTAGCAGCTGCATGTTTTCTCATGGCATAAGCAGAAATGAATATCCCTTTGTTAAGTTTCATGACATTAGCAGAAATGAATTACTTCTTTTGTTATTTGCTGACATTAGCAGAAACAGAATGCTTCT
The DNA here is from genome assembly GCF_019279795.1 of Protopterus annectens. Classification (NCBI taxonomy): domain Eukaryota; kingdom Metazoa; phylum Chordata; order Ceratodontiformes; family Protopteridae; genus Protopterus; species Protopterus annectens. The sequence goes on from NC_056745.1 coordinate 594,458,914, forward strand.
TGTTAAGTTTCTAATGGCTGTGCAGATTCATGCAGTGTGAACAGAATAAATGTTTTAACCCTTTTAAATCTCGAATGCACTAAATGCACTAAGCATGCATATTACTATTACATATTTTTCTAACATTTCCCCCCTTTTAATACTTTTATTTTACTTTCAAGATAAGCATAAACAATTTTTTTCTTCTGCTAACCTCTTCCTACTCAGGATTTGCAGTTAAGAGAGTCATTCAGTTTAAACTTATGAAAGCATTTTCAGTTTTTCAGCAATTATTCAAGTTCAGAACCTTGGTATAAGGTTTCTGAAACTGACATGTCTATAAAGTCTTTAATCAGTCTTTTCATGCAGGGGATGCAGCAGCACACACATACCACCAGTAGGATCATTCCTACACAGATGGCAATCAGGATGTTCATCAGAATACTGCCCCACCCCCCAAACAATCTCTGGAAAAAGTCCGTCAATGGATTTGGTCCTGGTTTGGTCAAGGCTGACACCTGCTGAATTACCTCAAGATGATTGTCTATCTCGTGTTTATGGTCAGGAATATATGAACAGCACTCCTCCTGGATCAAAGTGCACGTACCTCCTCTTGCCGCTAGGGTGAAGTCAAGAGCCATGCGGTTTTGAAGCACTACAGTTCTCATGGCAGTCAGTTCATCAGTCACCAATTCTAGGGCAGAAAAGGTTGCATTGCTCATTATTTCGAGACATTTAGACAATTTTCTCAGTTCCCAGATTGATTTCGTTGCTCCATATGCTAGCAGTACACCTGTCCACGAGATGATGGTATTACCCAGGTCCATATGTGACAGTCCATTTTTCCCTAAGCCCACAGCATGATGGTTTTTCCAGCCCGCATTGATTTGCACCACTGGATTGACAGGCTTTTTGATTTATAGTCGAACATTCCGAATTTTCCCTTGAGGTAAAACTGCTGTGTGTTGTATGGCCGGAACCAGGTACCCCAAAAAACAACTGCCGGACCAATTCTCAGGTAACCACTTATATGCTTTCCTACCACATACAAAGTAACAATCTTCTACTTTGGTAACTTTACTATGTCCTGGCTCTGCATGAAACATTTTTTTTGTCTATCATAGACAGTTGTTTATAAAGGTCAGCATTATGTTTTACTTCATCAGTTGTCCTATGCATCAGCTCAACAAATGAATCATAGCTCATGTTGCAATAGGACCCTGTGTTATCAGTCATATAGTAGAATCTATAAGGAACAGTCACATTGCAATTGCTCCAACCCACCTGAACTGTATCATTTTTGTAAAAACACACAGTCCCCTTCTGTCGAACAGACAAGTGCAATGCTACTTTATCTTGTGATGTGACATCTGATGTATCATAGACTAAGTTTTCCCAGGTCTTGTTGGCTCCTAGGGGGACTGAAGTTAACAATAACCCCCATATGCTGTTGGCAAAGCTGTGCAAATCCAGCAATTTGAAACATTGAAGGTCTCAGCATACACATATTTGATTGCCTAGTAAGTGTTAAAGTTTGGGTGCCACTCTGCATGCCACTCTGCATGCTTGTTCAGTTCAGTTTGTGTGGCTGTGAAAAGGAATGGCTGCAACAAAAAAGCTTATTGTCACTAGTACAGTCAACAGGATGGTTATGCAATACTTCTGAGGAAGGGGTTGTTGTGCATTTCTGTTTTCTCCAACTCTTCCGAATAGGTGCATTTGGATCTTATTGGATTCTGTCATCTTTATTTCAGACATGTGTTCTTACTCTCTGCCCTAATAGGACCTTCAGCACCAATGGTTTCTTCACTGGGGTTGAAATGGATCAGTCCTGTTGATCTGACCCCCCTTTGTAGCCAGACTTTGCGCTGAGGGTCCCGATGGAGAGGTAAGATTTTTGTCCAGTTCAAAGTTCTTAACTAGTTTGCAGTGCATCAGGTGGATCCACGAAACTCACTCTGCTATCTTGACTGCAGTGGGTGTCGAAAGAAGCACCTGGTAGGGACCTTCCCACCTTGGCGATGACCAATTCTTTTTCTTTATATTTTTGATCCACACCCACTCTCCGGGCGTTACTGCCACTTCTGATGTCTCGGCTTGTTTTCTATCTGAAACAGAATTTGACTGCAACAGATGTTTAGAATTCATTATTTTCCTCATATATTCAGCTAATGTAAAATCAGCTTCATGGTCTAATGACATGAGAAGTTTCCACTGGGGTGTATAGTAAGCCCTTCCAAATAACTTTTCAAAAGGAGTCAATCTTTTTGCTGTAGGGACAGTTCTCATGCTCAACATTGCCATGGGTAAACAGTATATCCAGTTTTTCCCTGTCTCAGCTATCAATTTTCTCAATTTGTTTTTTAATATACCATTATGCCTTTCAACTAGCCCTGCAGATTGTGGATGGTATGCACAATGATTTTTTAAAGAAATACCAAAATGCTCACTCAACTGCTGTATGGTTTGATTTACAAAGTGTGTTCCATTGTCACTGTAGATCCTTTCCGGAATACCAAACCTAGGAATGATTTCCTTGACAAGTACCTTTGCCACTGTAGCTGCATCTGGATTTTTGGTTGGAAAGGCTTCCACCCATCTGGAAAACATATCTATAACGACAAGACAATACTTCTTATTTTCACATTTGTTCAATTCTATGAAATCCATACAGATAGTGTGAAACGGATATGGTGGTGTAGGGAAACTCCCTTGCTTGGGCTTTATCGCCCCCTGTGCATGATGTTTGTTACAAATCTGACACATCAAACAAAATTTGTTAGAGTAGTTTGTAAATCCGTATGTTGTGAATACCTGGTTCACCAGCTGTACCATCCCCCCTGTTGAGACACTGCACTGCCCATGGCTCAACAAAGCTGCACATCTAAACAAATTAGATGGTAGTATCGGTTTCCCTTTTCTAGAGATGTACAGCCCATTTTCGAGAATTGCTCCTCGTTGTACCCATCGTTGTTTTTCAGCTTGCATAGTGATTGTCTGCATTGTTTTTAACATATCTAGATCTAAAGTTTCAGAGGGTTGTAATTCCTCATTTAAAAGAAATACTTCTGTGGCTGCTTGTTTTGCAGCTGTATCAGCTCTCACATTACCTTTTGAAGTCCTATCTTGTTGTTTGGTGTGAGCTGTGCATTTACAAATGGCTACTTTCTGAGGTAACTGAATAGATTCTAAAAGATCTAAAATAAACTGTGCATGATTTATAGGTTTGCCAGTAGATATCATTCCCTGGTTTTTCCACTGTTGCGCAAAAACATGTACAGTAGAACAAGCGTACTGGCTATCAGTAAAAATGTTTACACGTTTACCCTTTGCTAAAGTACATGCCCATGTCAGGGCGATCAATTCTGCTGCCTGTGCAGATAAGTTGTGTGGTAAAGGTTTTGCTTCTATAATCTCAGTATCAGAAACTACTGCATATCCTACTAGGTTCTGTCTTGAAGGACCCCTTTTGCATGAGCCATCCACGTAGTATGCCACCTCGGCATCATCGAAGGGGAAATCTGTGAGATCTTTTCTAGGTAGTGTCTTTTGCTCAATTACCTGCAGGCAGCGGCGCAGTGTGCCTTCTGCCGGGGTTGGGAGCAGAGTGGAAGGGTTTAAAGTCGTGCATCGTTCAATTGTCATGTGGGGTTGGCTCAACAATATAGTCATACTGGAAAGATGCCTAGCAGGGGAAAGATATGCCACCTTTTCCTGTAGTAAAATAATTGCAACTGCATGAGGCACTCTCAAAGTAAGAGGGTGAAATAAGACTATCGAGGCTGAAGCCTGTACTGCCATTGCAGCTGCAACTACTTGCTTGTACACAGTGGGGTAAGGATCGTGCCACTGGGTCTAGTTGTGATGAATAGTAAGCAATGGGGTGTTGCTTATACCCATGTTGCTGTGTTAGTACTGATGTCATGTAACCCTGCTTACAATCTACAGTTTGGAAAAAATGTTTATGGTAGTTTGGCAATCCCAGAACTAATGAGAATGCTATTAACTACTTCAGTTTGCAGAAAGCAGATTCTGCTTCTGGTGTCCATTGTAACAAATCCTGCGCTGCCATAGGCTTCTTATATATAAGGTCAGTCAGAGGTGCAGATTCCAAAGCATAGTTTGGAATCCAGCTCCGGCAACAATTAGTTGTACCCAGGAAGGACATAATTTCCTTCTTGGTAGTGGGTTTTGGTGCTTGCAAAATTGCTATTTTTCTGTCCTCATCTAATGTTCTACCTTCCTTGGATATTACATATCCCAGGTATTTGACTTGTTTTTTTCAAAGCTGTAGTTTACTTTTATTTACCTTATGTCCTTCAGCGGCTAAGAATTGTAGAAGTGCAATGGTATCTTCTCTACAATCCTGCTGGGTGGGTGCTGCCAGCAAGATGTCATCAACATAAAGTAAAATCTGGCTGTCTCTTGGTGGGGTGAATCCCACCAATTTGCTTGCCATTTCTTGTGAGAATATTGTTGGACTTTTACAATATCCCTGTGGTAGTCGCGTATATGTATACCTTTTCCCCTGAAATGTAAATGCAAACCAATACTGGCTATCAGGGTATATCAGTATCGAAAAGAATGCATTGCTGATGTCTACCATGGAAAAATACTTCTGTTGAGGTTTTAAATCATTCAGCAGGGTGTGTGGGTCTGGCACCGTGGGTGACCTTGGTATTACTGCATCATTTACAGCTTGTAGATCTTGGACCATACGCCATTCTCCATTTGCTTTTTTGACTGGAAATAAGGGTGTGCTACATGGTGAATTGGGAGATTCTACTAGTATCCCTCCTTTAAGTAAGGCTGCTATAATAGGCTTTATCCCTGCCTCTGCATCTTTTCTTAAGGGATACTGTCTTTTTTGTGGTCTGAATCCTGACTTTGGCGTGGTAGTATTTGGTCCCGCTGTACGAATGAGTCCTACATCTGATTTTCCTGTTGACCAGAGGCTCTCTGGTATATTTTGTAAGGCATTTTCTTCCTCCTTTAACAGGAGTGTCAATCAGGGGTCCTGACCAGACTGCAAGTGCACAGCTGGGTTGGTCTGAGTTAAGAAATTTAACTTCTGTATTTGTATTCCCTGTTCTGACAGTTCTAGTTCTGTTTGTTTCTCCCATCTTGTGACCTTTTCTCCTAGGTCTGCCCATTCTATATTTCTGTTTTTGGTTAAGCTGACATGTGGTAATCGATTAGATTTATAAAGTGCAAAGAACTCCTGGGGCAATGAACAGCTGGCAATACTGTTCCCTTCTGTGTCCCAGTACAGGTTGCGCAATATCAATCTGTTTGCATGATTCTTAAACAATTCTTGCTCATATTCCTTATCAGGTCCTGGTGTGTTACAATAATACAGGGTACAGTGCAACAGGTGTTGCTTATCAATGTCAAGGGAGGGGAATTTGCTGATGGCTACATTCATTAACTCTTCGGTTACAGTCCCTGGACCAGTCGTAACCAAGTCCTGGCTGTACCAATAAAACATTTCACCCTCCGATTGCACTGCAAAGGTATCAATTTGTCGCTGTGCTTCCATACCCTGCATGGTTGGGACTACTGCTATACCAAATAGCTGCATGAGGTCTCTGCCCAAGAGGTTTACTGGGCATTTTGCAGAAACAACAATTTTGCTTTTTTGTGTCAATCCTGAAACTGGATCAGTTATTGCAATGTTACGGGAGAGAGGCTCACGATACAGCTGTCCATTAGCTGTTTTGACTAGTATGTAATCAGGTGACTCTGTGTTTTCTGACAGTTTGGAGGGATGTATCAGGGTTCGTGATGCCCCTGAGTCACACAAGAATTTGACTTCCCTCCCTTCTACCAAGATTGTAACTTCTGGTTTCGTGTCTGCTAAATAAAGCTCCAAGCTCAATAAAGCTAAGTCTAATATTTCATTTTCTTCATTGTCACTACCTTCCTGCACTTCATCTACTCCCTCTATCACATTCTCATGTATCCCTTCTTTGCTAGCCCCTTCTAGTGATTCCTGACTACCATATAGTCAGTCCTCACCCTCCTTGTCTTCCGTTGTTGCCTTCTTATTTTTCCTGCAATCCTTTGCCAAGTGTCCCTTTTTACTGCATTTAAAACATTCACCCCTTTTCTTTCGCCCTTCAAAGTCCTCTGATTGTTGATCAGATTGTTTGTTTCCCTGTGCATTTTTCTTGCCCTTTTTCCTGGACTGTACTACATAAACTTCTGCTCCATCCTCTACAGAAAATATTTGAGCTTTCTTTTTTCTTTTTGCTATTAAAATGCCTTTCGGCATGCCTAGCATATTCAAGTAATGATTGTAATCTGCTTGTACGATGATCTACCTTGTGCTTTGTAATAAAACTGCTTATAGGTGCAATACTGCCCTTTAAAAATGTATTCTTTAACTGCTGTTCATATGGGGAATCTTGTGTTTGATCTTCAGGAACCTGCATTCCACAGTGGTTATTAAAACACTCTAATAGTCTGGCATAATACCGGTCAATAGTTTCACCTTCTTGTTGGATGCATTGATTAATGCAAGTCCAGTCTGCCCTAGGTTTCCATTTTTCAGAGATGCGGTCTGTAAGATCTTTTACTCTGGTGTCTAATTCTGCACTGCTATGTGGGAAGGGTCTTTGTGCAGCATCACAGGGATTCCAGTTCCCACTAATCATGTACCAATCTGGCCCTACAATTTGTCTAACTTCCTTTTCTACCTCTCCTCCTTTTAAGTTATAACTCAGCCTCATTCCTTGTAAATCTTCTGAGAATTTTCTAAAATTAACCTTTGGATGGGGAATTCCCTCAGTGGCTTTCCAGATATCCTCCGGAGTACAAGGTCTATACACTAAAATAGTTGGGTCCTGATTGTCCTGACCTGCCTGAGGGTTATGTACTTCTATAAGTGGACATATTTCTTCTTCTTCACTTATAGATTGTGAATTCTTAACCATTTGCCATAACTCGATGCCTTCATCTGAGTTACCTGCCTTTGTTCAAGACCTGGTCTCAATGAGATCTCTAATTTTAGTCAGTTTTATTTTCATAATATCTCTATCTTTAGTGACCACAGGATATCGTGGGGGTGGACTAACCTGTTCACTTGCTTCATATTCCGGTAAGGGAGGTGGAGGTGCTGATGCTATTACTAAGTTATTATCCTCCTTATCTAAAAACATTGCTTTTGAATTTTTGTTCTTTTGTTCCCTACGGTTTACTTCCTCAATCCACCTGTGTGACTGAGGGATTCCTAATTTACGTTGCTTTTTTACCCGACCTTTGGAATCAGTTTTGAGTTGTTTGACAAGTTTGATAAGCGAGGATTTTTCTAATTTTCCGTCAAATTCATACTTATTAACCCATTTTGAATAATACGTAATATTGTCGGCATGCTGCAACTGCATATATTTTGTGTCTTCTGTTAAAAGCGGATTTTGTGGTCTTTTTGTGCAATTATTACCCATTTTGATCTAATCTTTTTATCGTTACATAACTTTTCTTATTTTTTAACGTGGTACCACTGATTTTTTTATAGTCTGTTCAGAATGACTGACTACTTATTCTGTTTCTCCTGATCTATGACAAGACAGTAATCTTTTTTGTCCCTGACTTGTGAGAAAAATACAGTCTAACAAAAACAATACACATCTAGTCCCTGATCTAAAACAGAAAACAGAAAAAAGTAGATTCACCTTACCTGAGCCCACGTGATTGATCACCAATTCGCAGAGACCTGTCCTTCAGTCACAGATCAGAAAGTGGCTGGCCTCTTTTGAACAACAATTCAGTTGGAGGACTTTCCATATAAGAAGAACCGATTTGGTTTCTTCCCCATATGGTTTCAACCACCTGACCATCTGATCCAAGCTGAAGAGAGGGTTCCAGTCCGAAGGACCAATCTGTCAACGGAAAAAACTTCAAAGACCAATTCACGTTAGGTTCAAGCAAGGCACCCTTTATTACTTGCAGCAAGGAGACAAAGCATGTAGGCACAAGATTTGTCTAAATGATTAATGACTAGTAGGTTATACTTATACAGTTCTCTTCCTGTCACATAGAAAATGTTACATTCTATTGCTGACGTAGTTAGACACAGCTTTCTATATGTTCTACAGAAAATATTGTTAGACTTATTGCTGACCAAGTTAAAATATCTGTCATTCTGCAAAAACATTTTGAGAAAAACAACCTGGCCTTGGATTTATGTCAGTCCATTTCAGCATTTCAATTCTTGTATTGTACTGTTCTAATACATGTGTTACATTTTACCTAGATTCAAGGTACATTTCTAGCTTTAGTACAAGTAATGCTGACTACGGTTTAAACTTTCAAGCATCTATTGTTTTCTTTATCAATAGCTTCTAGCAGCTGCATGTTTTCTCATGGCATAAGCAGAAATGAATATCCCTTTGTTAAGTTTCATGACATTAGCAGAAATGAATTACTTCTTTTGTTATTTGCTGACATTAGCAGAAACAGAATGCTTCTTGTTAAGTTTCTAATGGCTGTGCAGATTCATGCAGTGTGAACAGAATAAATGTATTAACCCTTTTAAATCTCGAATGCACTAAATGCACTAAGCATGCATATTACTATTACATATTTTTCTAAACATGAAGAGAACTGTATAAGAATAATATACTGATCACCAAAGAGTCAGACAAATCCTGTACCTACATGCTTTGTCTCCTTGCTGCAAGTAATAAAGGGTGCCTTGCTTGAACCTAACGTGCATTGGTCTTTGAAGTTTTTTCCTTTTACAATCATAATACAGTAGTGTCACACTCAGATACTATCAGCATGGGACAGTGCATGCTTTGTTTCATCATAACACAGTAGTGTCACACTCTCATATACTATCAGCATGGGACACTGCATGCTTTGTTTCATCATAATACAGTAGTGTCACACTCTCAGATACTATCAGCATGGGACACTACATGCTTTGTTGCAACATAAAACAGTAGTGTTGCAGCCTCAGTTGCTGTCATCGTGGAACATTTCCTGCTTTTTTACATAATAATACTGCAGTGTCAGTGTCTCAGTTAACCTCTGTGTGGAAAAATACAATCATTGTTACATTGTAATACAGTATTGTCATAACATAGTTACCAGCAGCATGGAAACTATAGGATTTGTTACATCATAATACATTGAGTCAGAGCCTCAACTATTGCCAGAATGGAATATAGAAGCCTTGTTACATTGTAATAGAGCAGTGTCATACCCTTACTTACAATCAACATTGAACACAGAGGCTTTTACTACAACATAATACAGCAGAGTCAGTGCCTCAGTTATCATCAGCATGGAGCACACTAGCTTTGTTACATCATAATGCAGTAGTGACAGGACTACAGCTTTCTTCAGCCTAGTACTCAAAGGCTTGTATTCATCATAGCACAGTAGTGTCAAAGCCTCAGTTACCATCATCATTTAATGCAAGGTTTGTTACATCTTAATATGGTGGAGTCATTGCCAATGTTTCCATCAGCTTGGAATACACAGGCTGTGTTACATTATAATACAACAGTAATAGATGAATCATCATCAACATGACACAAGCAGGCTTTGTTACATCATTTTACATTTTTGCCTTGGTTTCCATCAGCATGGAATACTCAGGCTTTGTTACATCTTAGTAGAGTTTTGCCACAACCTCAGTTCCCATCGGCATGGAACACTAAGGATTTATAAAATCAGAAAACAGTAGTAACAAAAGCTCAGCTTTTAGAAGCATTGAACATTACACACTTTCTTACATCATAATACAATTGAGACAAAGCCTCATTTACTACCAATAAGAAACTTAAAAGCTTTGTTACATAATAACATAGTATTGTTAGAGCCTTCATTAGCATCAGCTTAGAACAATACAAACTTTGCTACATCATAAAATAGTAGTGTCAGTGCCTCAGTTTCCATTAGCATGGCACATTACAGCCTTTGTTAAATCAGAACACAGTAAAGACAGAGCCTCTTTTTCCATTAACAGGGTACACATTGACCTTTGTACACGATAATATAGTGGTTTCAGGCCCTCAGTTATCATCTGCCTGGAAGGCTTTGTAACATCATGGTAGAGTAGTGACAGGCACTCGCTTGCCACCAGCATGAAATCCAAGGAATTGTTAGATAATTATAATAATAATAATAATAATAATAATAATAATAATAATATATTGATGGCATAGTGGTGCAACGGTAGCATTGTCACCTCACAGCAAGAGGTTCTCTGGTTCAATTCTTGGCTAGAGTGCCTTCTGTGCAGAGTCTAAATGTTCTCCCAGCATTCATGTGGACTTCCTCTGGTTTCCTTCCACATTTCAAAGACATGAGTCTGGAGCGTTTCTCCCTGGGCCTCCTCTGAAAATTGGCGTTGTTCCAAGTTGAACTTTCCCAGTAAACAAATGTTATATAAATGAATAAATATTGTATGAGCCTCAGATATCACTGGCATAGAAATCAGAATGCTTTGTTACATCACAATACAGCAGTATCAGAGCACCTGCTATCATCAACGTTGAATACTACAAGCTTCCTCACAGCATAATACAGCAGGGTCAAGGCTTCAGTTACCATAAACAAGGGATATACAGGCTGTGTTACATCCCAATGCTGTGGAGCCAGAGTCACTGTTACTCTAAGCATGAGATGCTACAGGCTTTATTTGCATCGTAAGGCAGTAGTTCTGGAGCCTCAGATACCATCATGATAGAGGAACACACACACTTTGTTACATCATGGCACAGCTGAGACAGAACATCAGTTGTAATCATAATGGGACACACTGGTTTTGCTAAATCATAATACTGTAGTGTCTGAGCCTGGGTTACCATCAGCATGGAACAAGACGGATTTGTTACATCATAGTACAATAGTGTGAAAGCCTTGGTCACCAACAATTCAGTAGATTCAGAAGGTCAGTTACCATCACAACTGAGCAGAAAGGCTTTGTTCAGTCATAAGTCAGTAATGTCTAAGCCTCAGTTACCAACAGCATGGAATTATGCAGGCTTTGTTGTATTATAATACAGTAGTATCAGAGCCTCAGTTGTAATTACTATCATCAAAGAACAGTTCCAGCTTTCTTACATCATAATACCATACCGTTGCTGTCTCAGTTACCCCTCCATATGGAAAAATACAGCCTTTGTAACATTATAATGAGCTATTGCCATAGCCCAAGTTATCAGCAGCAGCATAGAACACTACAGGATATGTTACATCATAATATACTTAGGTCAGAGCTCAATTATCATCAGAATGGAATAGACAAGCCTTTTTATATTATAATAGAGTAGTGACATAGCCTCAGTTACAGTCAGCATGGAACACACAGACCTTTATCACATCATAGTACAGCAGAGTCAGTGTCTCAGATATCATCAGCTTGGAACACACTCCCTTTGTTACATCATAGTGCAGTAGTGACAGAGCGTCAGCTGTCCTCAGCCTGGAACACCTAGGCTGGGATTTGTCATAACACAGTAGTGTCAGAGCCTCAGTTACCATCATCATTTAATTATGCAGGCTTTATTACATCCTAATTCAGTGGAGTCAGTGCTTAATTGCCCATCAGTCTGGAGTACACAGGCAGTGTTACATTATAACACAGTAGTGACCTTGTCATTGGTATGGCATACACAAGCTTTGTTACATGACTATACTATAAAGCCATAGCCTCAGTTTTCATCACCATGGAAACCTGAGGCTTTGTAAAATCATAATACAGTAGTATCAGAAGCTTAGTTACCAGAAGAAAGAAACACAACAGGCTTTGTTACATCATTATACAGTAGTGGCAAAGCTTCAATTACTATCATCATCAAACTCACAAGCTTTGCTGCATCATTACACAGTAGTCTTAGAGCCTTCATTAACATTAGAATGGAAGAATACAGGCTTTGGTGCATCATGACAGAGTAGTGTCAGAGCATCAGTTGCCATCAACATGGAATAGTATAGGCTTTATTGCATCATAAGGCAGTCATGTCAAAGCTTTGGTTTCCATCAGAATAACATGCTACAGGTTTTACTACATCAGAACACAGTAGAGACAGAGCCTCAGTTTCCATTATCATGTGGCACACTGATTTTGTACATCATTATATAGAATGCCACTTCTTCAGTTACCATTACCCTGGAATACTGCAGGCTTTCTAGCATCAGGGTAGAGTAGTGACAGAGAGTCACTTGCCATCAGCGTGGAATCCACAGGCTTTGTGACATAATAGTAAAGTATTGTTTGAGCCTCAGTTACTAGTGGCATGGAACACTAAAAGTTTTGTTGTTTCATATTACAGTAGTGAGAGGCTTCACTTGCCGCCAGCATGGAGATAATATGCTTTGTTACATCTTAATACAGCAGTGTCAGAGCTTTTGTTACCATAATAAAGGAACATACAGGCTCTGATATATCACAAATCTGTGGAGTCAGAATCTCTGTTACCCTAAACATTGACCACGACAGGCTTGCTACATCATAAGACAGTAGTTTTGGCAGCTTATATACCATCAACAAGGAACACACACACTTTTTTACATCATAGCACAATAGTGACAGGACCTCAGGTTCTGTCATAATGGCAGACACAATCTTTGGTACATCATAACATAGTAGCAATAGAACCTCAGTTGCCTTCATAATGGAATACACTCGCTTTGCTAAATTATAATACTGTAGTATCTGAGCCTTGTTCACCATCACCATGGAACAAGATGGTTTTATTATATAATAATACAGTAGTGTGACACCTGGAGTTACCATCAGTATGGATCTGCCCATACTTTGCTACATCATAATACAGTAATCAGATCCCAGTTTTCTGTCATCGTGGAACACTACAGACTTTCTTACATCATAATAGAGTAATGAAAAACTCTTAGTTAACCTCAGGTTGGAAAGATACAGGCTTTCTTACATCACAATACAGTAGTGTCATATTCTCTTTCTCCAGCAGAATGAAGCACTACATAGTTTGTTGCATCATAATACGGCAGTGCCAAAACTTCAGCTGTCATCAGCATGGAACACATAGGCTTTCCTGCATCATAATACATCTCTGATAGTGCCGCAGTAATCATCAGCATGGAACAGTCAAGTGTTGTTACAGAATAATACATTAGTATCATAGACGTATTTAGAATCAGCATGGAAAACACACGCTATATTACTTCATAATGCAGAAATTGATAATAGATAGTGATAGAGGCTCACTTAGTGATAGAGGCTCACTTGCCAACAGCCTGGAATACACAGGATTTCTTTGATCATAACATAGTAGTATCAGAGCCTCAGATATCATCAGAAAGTAACTATTTGGACCTTGCTATATCATAACACAGTAATATCAGATCCTCAGTTACCATCAACATGGAACACCACAAGCTTTGAACCATCACAGCACAGCAGTAGCCTCTGCTACTGACACAGGCTTTGATACATCATTAATGTCAAACCTTTGATTACCATCAGCATGGAATACTAAGGTCTGGCAAACAAGGCTTCTTTGAATACCTATGATGGACCTTTTGTATAAGCACAAAACAGCATTAGAATTACTTGATCTAGGAATTTAAACTTTGTGACATTTGAGGGATAGGTACATGTCTCAGAAAATTCTCCTTTTCTGCAACAGGTTTCCCATCCATGAGAAGAAGAGCTCTTCCATAACCCTGTTCAAGAGAAACCTAAACCAGTGTATATGATATCAGAAATACATCCCAGGTTTAGCACCTATGTCTTTAATGGACATAGGCAGCTTGTGAATCTTGCTCTAGATTACATATACATTTAACATAATCTCTAAGGCACATAAATGTGCAGTATATAATTAAGATGTGTGGCTAGGTTAACAGACGGTCCAGTGGTTGATAGACTAGTATACACCACTGAACCAGTGTAATGTCATAATACTGTAGTTTTAGATGCTCAGTTACATGAAGAACAGAATACTTCAGGCGTTATTATATCATTATACAGTATTGTCAGTGCCTAATCTGCCATCTGCATGGAAGACTACAGGCTTTCTTCCATCATAATACAGTAAGGACAAAGTCTCAGTTACCAGAAGCTGGAACATTCTGTTACATCACATTATAAAGTAGTGTTACATCCTCAGTTTCTATCGGTATGGAGCACATACACTTTGTTACATCATGAGACAGTAGTGACAGAGCATCAGTTACAATTGACTTTAATTACTACACTGTTAACTGGGAATGATATACAATACCAAACATGCTGTTACAGAGATTCTAAATTTTGTATACAAAAACTCCTTGGAGCAGATTGTCATTATGCTGACCAGGGGACAAACATACTGGATCTGGTCCTCACTAATATGGGAGAGTGCTGCACACCCCAAGTGTAATGCCTTCTCTGTTAAGGTCAGACCATAAAATGGTTTCCATTGAAGTAAAAATAAAACCCAGAACTCCAGCTAATCATGAAGTATTCAGGAACTACTCTAAGGCTAACTTCCTGCTACTAAGTGATAACCTGGCAAAATTTCAAGTTTCCATAAACCCTAAGAACACTGCTGTTTAAGCAGAACTGTTCACAGAAAGCCTATACAAGCATGTTAATAGCTGCATAGTGGCAGCTGTAATCACCAAGAAGAAGAAGTACAGAACTAACTCAAAAAACAAGTCACCCTTGTGGAATCACAAAATCAATAGGCTGTATAACAGAAGGAAGAAAGTCATGGCAAAAATTAGGAGGTGCAACATCCTGACAAAAGTACTCTCATCAAACTAAAAAAAAAAACAACTTTAAGGACAAATAAACTCTATCAAAGCCAAATTTGAGGTACATTTGGTCTCCCAGGCCAAGGACAACCACAAGGCATTCTTTAGCTATGTCTGAAACCTCAAAGGAAATACACAATTGTATGCAGAGCTCACTATTAATGGAGCCACCTATACTGAGCCGGAAGATATATCAAACCTACTGGCTGACAAAATTCATCTATAACTTTACCCCTCACTCCACCTCAAAATACCTTCTAGAAATGCCATCAAATATAACTCCCCTACTACCATTAAGGAACAGGTCCTCAATGCTTTCTCTAAGGACAGGAAATCTTCATCAATGGACCCAGACAATATCCCACGATGTCTTTGAAATAGCATGAAACATGACCTGTCAGGGCCTCTGGAATTGCTATTTAACTGTAGTCCCCAAACAGTCTTCATACCTCATGAATGGATAACAGCAACAGTCATCCATGGCTCATCTACAGACTCTGAAAACTATAGACCCGTAAATCTCACTAGTCTCATATCCAAATCCATGGAAAGAATGATCATGAAAATGAATAATAATGACATAGGGAACCTCTGACCAAATCCTATTTGATTCATTAAGGGCAGGCCATGCCTTTTCAACCTGGTGGACTTCTTTGAGAAAGTCACCAAAATAATGGATTAGGGCAAAATGGTTCACACTACCTACCTTGACCTGGCCAAGGCATTTGACACATTACCCTACTCAGGCATTGTTGAGAAACTCAAGAGGTTAGGTATAAACCCTGTTGCCACCTACTGGATATCCAGCTGGTACACAGACATGACCCAAGAGGTTACACTTGGGTAGTCTACCTCCACAAAGAGGCCAGTCACAAGCAGAGTCCCTCAAGGATCATTCTTGGGACAAATCCTTTTTGGCATTTTCTTCTCTGAATTCAAGTTCATTGTCAAGGGCCTCTGGCTGACTACATTTGTAGATGATTGCAGATTAGGAGCAGTCAGAGAATCCCCCACCAACACAAATGTTCTCCAGGAAGGGCTGACAGACAAATAACTTGTGTCAAAGCTGTGGACTAAAACTAATGACAAAAATGCATAATAGTATCCTTGGGAAGTCATCCACCCCTGGTAACTATCATATTGACAACACACTCCTAAGAGTTGACCCAGGGGATCACACATAGACAATAATCTAGCCTTTGACCATCACAACAATGAAGAAATCATTCTATGTTGCTCAACATATAAACAAAGATGTGGCATCTAGTTCCAAGGAGGTCATTGTTCCAGTGCATTCAGCATTCATCAGATTTATCATTGACTACAATGCCCCCTTTGGTATGTACCTAACCAGGCACATCCAGCAATAGGAACCTCCACAGATTCTCCTCACTAAAAGAATACAAAGCATAAGTAACATGTCCTGTGCAGTACACCTCAAGGTCCTATTCCTGTATTCAGTCTCCTACAGGCTGTTGAAGGAAAGGTTATGCCTGCCATACAAGGCATTGTCAGACCTCACCCTGATGACCTCCTGCATACCCACAAAACAAGCAACACCAGAATTACCCATTCTAAACACTTAAACCTTGCTTGTGATATAAATAGGACCTGCTGGAGAGACAGGTATTTCTCTGAAAGACTACCCTTTCTCTAGAAAAGGATCCCCAGCCATGTGAAGCACAGTTGTTCCCTAACCCAATTCAAGTGTAACTTGGATAATTGCATGGGGAACAGTTAACTCACCCCTGGTTTGGCATCAGTGTCTCTACTGGATACAAACAGCCTATAAATGGTGCAGCTCCCAGGCCACCACTTGTAAATGTTTCATCTCCCAAGCCACTGCTTACACTTATCAAGGATACCAGAACTTGTCAAAGGCTTGGGATGCCTGGCTAGGCTTTAAAAGGGCCTTGTGGTTGTTAGCCTAGTACACATCTATGAACCTATAAACATATATATAATAAAACAGTAGTGCAAGAGCATTTGCATGGAACACACATACTTTGTTACATCATAATTCATTAGTGTCAAAGTCTCAATTGTCATTAATATGTAATAGTCAAGGGTTGTTACTTCATAAGACATTAGTGTCTTAGCCTCACTTACCAGCAGCCTGGAACATGCACAGTTTTTTACATCATAATGATGTCATGCCAGAGCCTCAATATTACAGCTGCATGGAACACACAGTCTCTGCTACATCACAATACAATAATGTCTGTGATGCAGGAGCCATGAGCCTGGAAATCTACAGGGTTTGTTACTTCATAATACTATAGTTCAGGTGCTGTTAGAAGGAACCATGATACACAGAGGTGTTGTTATATCATAATTCAATGGTGTCACACCCTCATTTGCAATCTGTATTGAACAATAAGGCTTTGTTACTTCATAACACTGTAGTGTCAGTGCCTTAGTCAGTAGCAATATGGAATACAAGTGGCTTTCTTACATCATTACACAACAGCAACAGAGCCTTGATAAAAGTCATTATGGAATTCTTTGGCCTTGTTACAGTAGTGTTAGGGCCTGAATTACCAACTTCATGGAAAACTACAGAATTTTGTTTATTATAATACTGTAGTGACAGAGTCTCAGTTATCATCTGTTCAATATTGTCAAGCTTTGTTGCATCATAATGCATTAGAGTCATCATCTCAGTTACTACCATCATGGAACACACAAGCTCTATTGCACCATAATACTGTAGTGACTGAGCCCGAGTTTCTGTCTTTGTAGAACAAGCTGTCCTTGCTGCATCACAATGTGGATTCTTAGAGAAATATGCACCATCAGTACTGAGCACACAAGCTTTATTACATTATTATACATAAGTGTCAGAGCCATAGTTTGCATCAGTATGGGACACTAAGGCTTTGTTACTTCACAATACAGTAGTCTCAGAACCTCAGTTACCAGAAGCGTGGAACACTACAGGCTTTGTTGCATCATGGTACAGTACAGACAGAGCCACAAATGCAGTCAGGATGGAGCTCACAGGCTTTTTACATCATAATACTGTAGTGGCAGAGCCTGAGTTACCAGTTGCATGGAACACTTCAGGCTTCCTTACATCATAATACAGCAGTGTCACGCTCTCATTTACTATAGGCTGGATCATTAATGTTAAATCACAGTACAGTGGTGTCATAGCCTCAGTTACTATCATCATGGACCACGCAGTCTTTGTTACATCATAAAATAGTAGAAACTGAGACCTAGCTACCACTATAATGGAACAGTACTGGGTCTGTTGCATCATAATACAGTAGTTGCAGAGCCACATATATCATCAGTATTGAATAAAAATTATCTTTTTCATCATCTTATAGTAGTGTGAGAATCATTTGCCATCAGCTTGGAAAGCACAGGCTATGTTCTCAGTTATCATCATTCTGGAACAGAGCAGGCTTTACTACATCATGATATTATAGGGTCAAAGCAACAGTTATCACCTGCATGGAATACTACTGCATTGTTATATCATAATACAGAGATGTCTGAGCCTCAGTTACCATCAATATAGAAGACATTTAGACTGATAACATCATAGCACAATAGCATCAGAGTGCAATTTATCATCAAAATAAAACACATAGGCTTTTTAAACTCATAAAATAGTAATGTTTGAATCTCAGTTATTATCAACATGAAACAGCACAGACTTTGTTATATCATAATACAGTAGTACCAGAGCTGTAGATGCCACCAACATGAACAATCTAGGTTTTGTTACATTATAGAACAGTATTGTCATAGTATCATTTGTCAACAGTAAAGAACGGACTAGCTTTGCTAAATCATAACACATTAATGTCATAGCCTCAGTTTCCATCATCATGGAACATACAGACTCTGTTATATCATAATTAAGTAGCAACAGAGCCACATTACCACCAGCATGGTACTCACTCTCTTTGCTACATCATAATATAGTAGTGCCAGAATCCAAGCTTCCATATGTTACATCATAATATAATTGTGCCAGAGCCTCATTTACCACCAGATTAGAACACATACCTTTTCTGACATCATAACACAGTAGAAAGATAAAATTAATTGTCATTATAATAGAACACACATGTTAAGGTACATTGTAAAGCAGTAGTACCAGATTGTCAGTTCTTAGCATGGAACACATTGCCTTTGTAGCATTACAATGCAGTAGTGTAAAAACCTCATTTACCATCAGCATATAACATCGCAGTCTTTGTTAAATAGTAATTCACTAGTGTCGGAGCCTCATTTAACAGAAGCGTGTAATGCACAGGCTTTGTTACGTCATTACTCAGTTGGGTCAGTACCTTAGTTACCAGCACACTCAGGCTTTGTTGCATCATTATACAGCAGGGACAGGCTTTGTATGACGTTGTATATACTCGGATATTGAGGATGAACATGGCTATGTGCAGTCACGCTTGAAAGACTTAAGTTGTAGACACCACAGCTTTTGTTTATAATATTTAAAAAAAAATAAAGAGTTTTAATATGTTTTATATAGGTGTATCCTTATGAGGATACTGTGTTGTTTTCATTAAAGAGTGGAGAGCAGAAGACAGATAAGACTGAAAAAGGGGATACACAACACAGACGGAAACACAGAAGGAACGCATCTAGAAGGTTGTACTGGATTGGATAAGGTGGGAAAGCAGGGGTACTATTTTCTTTTTGGGAGATAGACCGCCCCTTTTTTCAATTTTTTTTTTTTTTATTAAAGAAAATAATGTGGGTGAGAAGTAGGAAAGATGAAGTAGGAGACAGATAAGGGAAGAAGGATCTATATTATGTTGCCGAAAGCTGTTTACAGCGAATACGGTAACACTGACCCATAAGCAACAAAAACCCACTAACGCGAATGTCCAGGTCAGTGATTTTTTTCCTAGGGAAAAAAATCACTTGGCCATCGCTGTGAAATTGCCCTTTACCCCACTGTAGTGTGATCTCAGAGTTGGTATATTTAGTTAGGGGGGTGGGGGCGAAGCCCCCCACTTTGTAGTGATTTAGGTGGTGTGTCATGTTTAGCTGGTCTGTCAGTTTGTTTCCCTGGGAAAACAAATGACTGACCTGGCTGTTGGCGTTAGTGGGTTTTCGCTGCTTAACCATCGATGTTGCCGTATTCGCTGTAAACAGCTTTCGGCAACATAATATAGACCCGGGAAGGAAGGGGTGAGGAGAAGTGTAGCCCAACAAAAGACTTCTGTCTACAAGGCCTCAAACATTTCCACTAGCAGATAATGTTGCAGTATACAACTCTGATGTTGAAGTGCGGTGGTTGTGGGAGACTGGGGGTGTGAGTTTTCTGCCCACTGCAGAGAAGCCTCGATTAGCAGAAGACATCTGTTAGTCACCTGCTTCACCAAGTCCTCAACCAAGTCCTGAAGTCCTCATTTAGTTAGGCTTGCCAGGCTGCTACGTGTCAGGGTGCCTACAGGTTGGCTAGCAGTAATATCTGACCCTGCAAGCACTGCCAACCTTAGTTAAGCAGGTTTGACCACCACTTAGCTTAGCTCAGCATATTCAAAAATGGTCCAATGATGGCAAAGGGTGGAAAAGCAGCCCTATTTAAACCTTGCAGGTGAGAATATAGCCAATAACCAGTTGTAGCTCATCCTGATCCTGTGAGAAAATCGTTGAATGAGCAGGGGGTAAACATTCCCTAAGTGGGGTGGCACACTGCTGGGCTACTCCTGAGGAACTTGGATCTATAAAATATGAAGTGAAATGTGACACAAATAAAATAAAGAAGGGCAAAGGAATAAATAATTAAAATAAGAAAAAGAGAGAAAATGGAGAGGGGAGACAAAGAAGAAATCCACACTAAATTCACACATAATGTTACACATTATTAAATTTATTATTGTCAATCAATTGTATTTTTATTAAATCTTTATTGAACTAAAAGAAAATGTATGAGAAGTACTTCTGCATACATGGGAACAATGAAATTATAGTGCTTATGCATGCATGCATGGAAAGAATGAATGAATGCATTGCTATCAAGCCTCGGTGGGGTTTAAATGTGTGCTCTACTATTAAAACATAATAAGTGATAATACATTTCATGTGTGTGCCTGATATGGACTTGGTTGCAGTATTGCACTGAAAGCAGTTTAGACATTATATTACCACTCTTTATAAATACTGCAATATGTATTATATTGCCTTTACACATTGGCATATATTTTAGATTTGGTAAAACCTACAAGAAAAACCTAGAAGCCCACGGGATATATGTAAATGACCTTTAAGGACATTGTGTTTCAGCCATATAGCTTCTGAATTCCCATGACTTTTTACTTTTTCTTTTTAAATCTTTGTGAAGACATTCAGAGCAAAAAAGTCAAACCCCAGTAGCTGTGAACATGCATGTTTCAACCTTCTTATTACCTCATCAGCATAAACAGACTGTTTATCTATACTTCAGAAACACAGGCCCTGGGATTCATGAAGCTCCATGCAAAAATCAGACTATTCTTGCATGGAGTGGTCTGTGTCCATTTAGAATAGCAGCACACCTTGCATATGCATGAAGGCACACTGCCATTTAATCTAGATGGACACGAATCATGAACGAGTGCAGGGAGTGTGTTAAAGCAGTGTCTGCATGTGTAATATGGCCCCTGCACTCAGAAAGTGCTGTTATGGCACTTTGAAATATAAACAACAGTGTTTGCGGGCATACCGCACAACTGTACAGATATTCACAGAATGTCCAGAGTTTTGCCTCACATATCTGGCTAGTGAAGGATAAAATAATATATAATGACAGACATTTGAGTTACAGACTTCAGACACTTCAGAAAATTCATGCTAATGCAAAACCCGTTATTCTATCAACATTAAAGGTGTGTAAGAGAAAATTTCAAAATCGTTTCTATTTATGTTCCTTTGTCACCCCATTACTTATGACTTTGTCCAGATTTCTTGTTCAAAGAGGTCAGAGGTATTTGCATACCCTAAAGTGAGAAAAAGTTAAAATCCATGTAAATTTTTTTTTATCATCCCAAGTAAAGTTTAAGCATAACTAAGCGGGGGTGCACATCATGCAGCTGTTCTTAGCATAGCTTAAATATCCCAAGGAGCTAAGTAGAAATATACAGATGAAGCTATCAAATTGAGATAGTGTAGTGGTTAGAACTTATGTTCTGCATGCAGGCATTCCTTGTTTGAGCCTCAATGAAAGCTGTTCACTTTTACATGTAAAAGCAGTATTAAAAGTCTCATGTTTTATTAAATGAGGTAGAACATAATTTCCACAGGAACATCCAATAGACCCCTCAATAGTTATATTTGTGGATATAAAGTTTGCACTAAATTTTCACAGGAGCATTCAATGAACCACTCAGTAAATAAAATCTGCAACAAATGTATTTGGTGAGCGCTTTCGTGGCATAGATACACCACTTCATCAGACCTTATCAGGTCTGATGAAGTGGTGTATCTATGCCACGAAAGCGCTCACCAAATAAATTCATTGAATGTTCCTGTGGAAATTTACTGCAAACTTTATATCTACAAATATAGCCATTGAGGGGGTCTATTGGATGTTCCTGTGGAAATTGTATCTTTCTTTTTTATCTAAGGACCCTGTTCTACTGCTAATGACTTATCTTGTGTTTGGAGGTAGTACATAATATTTATCAATCAGGGTAGTGCAGCAGGTCCAAAATTGAGGTGTCAGTCCAGAAAAGATGTGAAACCCCCATATAAATACAAGTGCCCCATACAGTATAGTCATAGAAGAATAAATGTAAATGAAAGCACATAGGGGGGTGTCATGGAAGGTAAACATAAAATTGTAATATGTCAGTAATGATGAATGAATCCCATACACCTGATAGTCTATAAAATGAAATGTATGCAATGCTAACTAGCACTCAGCTCTGCTTAGCTAGTATAAGCATTGCTTAAATATAAGTGCTAAGCAATGAGTAGCCCAGCTAAGCAGATTTGCGCATTGGCAAGCAGTGCTCAATATCTGACCCTGCAAGCACTGCCAACCTTAGTTAAGCAGGTTTGACCACCACTTAGCTTAGCTCAGCATATTCAAAATGGTCTAATGATGGCAAAGGGTTGAAAAGCAGCCCTATTTAAACCTTGCAGGTGGGAATATAGCCCATAACCAGTTGTAGCTCATCATTGGAGCCACTATGGCAGGTGTTGGTGAGGGATCGCACTTTTGGGCACAGCGCTGGGGCATGCAGGAGTCCAGGGTCATGGCTGGACTCCTAGTGAAAGACCGTGAGGGGAGATTACTGCAGGGCCAGTACCAGGGCTCCCAATACAAAGTGGAGGCCTGGGACCATCTCGCACATGATCTCACCAGTGCCACTGGCATGCTTTGGACTGATGATCAGGTCTGGCACCATTTTGCTGACCTCAGGTGTAGGAAGAGGGAGCTCTTTGTCCAGTGGGTCCAAGATTGATGGGCAGGGAATGTCCCAGACGTGTGTAAGTATCAGTATCAATTAGTGTTTGCCAAAGTCCAGCCTATGTATGTGATGGTTAGGTATGCATAAATGTTTCTCTATTTCCTGTACAGCTACAGATGACAGGGAAGTGAACGTGGACGCCCCTGCCAGCAGGTTGCTAAGTCTGCATTGTAAGGCTGGTGAGTACAAATCTAGCATGCAGTATTCAGGACAAATAATTAGAAAGGAGTAGAATGTCAACAGCGAGTAGGTTAACATGTGCATTGTCTGTAATGAATAAATGAGACATTAGCAGAGTAATACTGACGTACAGGGTATATATCAATAAAAGTGTGAGTTTGTTTGTGTCTTTCGGCTTTTCCCGGTTAGGGGTCGCCACAGCAGAACTCCGGTCCGCTAATGATTGGTAGTTGATTTTTACATGCCGAGTTACCAGCCCTGACGCACAACCTTCAACGAAGGTACGCCCATTCATGCATGTCTCCACGCAGAAGACACTCTAGCTGAGAATCGAACCGGACAGCGTCTTACTGTGAGGCAACAATGCTACCACAGCACCACCACCATGGCATCAATAAAAGTGTCAGTACCCTTCAATAAAACTAAAAATCCCAGACTGTTGTGTTTACTTTGCTATGTGGTGGTATGAATCACAGGTTCTGCACAGCAGCTAAGGTTCTGACCACATTAATCAATTGAAGCTCATCTGACAAAGATTGTGGAGTTGTACAACAGGAGATTAATTATATGAATTGTTCCATGCACCAAGATCTAATCTCTGAATAATAATGTTGTGTTAACCATTGTTTCCAGATTGTAATATGCCAAAGTAGTTATACATAGTACAAGAATTATCTGCCATGCATGAATGTCAGAATTACAAGGTCAGATTGTCCAAACAAGAGAGTATTAGTCAGAAAACAGTCAATCCTAAAGCAGCAATTCCCCAATAGCTTGTTGTGATGAACTACAATCTTGTTGTACCTTTTTGCACAAACAGGCACGGTTCGAATCCCGGGAGTTGTAGTAAGCTGTATGCATAATTTCACCAAAGAATATATGAATATGTGTACAAGCAGTCAGGTAGTGTTATCAGATATTTCCTAAACAGGTCTGCCAGGTAAGGAAATGTTTATAGTAGCTGTAAGAAGGCTGCACTTATACACTGTGTGCAGCACCCACTGTCTAAGCCCAGGGCTGCAAATGACAAAAAGAGAAGTATATACACCAAGTAGTCTCCTCCAATAAATGCCCCTCAAGTGTCACACTGTCACGGCTACTGCTCACTGCTGCCAACACCCAGGGTTACAGATAGAAATCAAGGTGGAATAAGGCAGTAGCACACATACCCACAGCATGAGTGCAGGGCACCCCTGTCAGTGTCACATATGCAATCTTGAATATGTGAATATGGGTAGAAACAGTCAGGTAGTGTTAACAGCTATTTCCTCCACAGGTCTGCCAGGTAAGGGAATGTTTATATTAGTCATAGAAAGGCATTAGTAATACAGTGTGTACAAACATACCACTGCCCAACCCCAGGCTATAGGTAGATGTAAAGTGAGGTCATACCTGGAGAGTAATGAGTAGAGTAATGATCAGCACAGTTGTGAACAATTGAAGCATATACAGTTATTAATTGACATCTCTCTCTCTCCACCACCCTATCTGTACCAATAATTTAAACACATAAATCAATAAGTATGTTTTTATCCACACCTACTGTTGGGACATGTGTCCAATTGCTCTGCAAACATTTAATTGTTTGATTATTAATGTACCCTGTTCAAATACTATCACTGGTGGCCTTTTGCTATCAGTGTAACTTGCATGCCATTATAATGGCCACTGTGGTTCCATATATGCATGTGTTCTATTTGCTATGCAACTGTTTCAAATCTGTTTTATGGGGTCAACTGGAACACCCATGCATGCTGTTATAACTAATCTTGGAATGTGTTGTTCTTGACTAACCAACATATGTTGTAAAACCTCAATATCATAGCATGTCTGGGAAGGCTGATCCCAGTGGATCTTCCTGTCCCACCTCATCTGGCTGTAGCACCAGGCCCCAGCATGTCTAGGACCCAACCCAGGACCTACTTGTCTGCTGGTCCTGCACCACCCTTGGGTGGCACTGCCTCATGAGATGGGGCCCATCCCTCCCTGGGAGCGGGGGTGGAGAAGAAACAGTCACACATAGTCAGGTCTGGGGACTGGTGTGTAGCGAGCTCCAAAAGGAGTTGGAGATCAGCTACTCCAGCTTGAGGGCTGCATGTCATATCCTGAGGGTCAGCCTGCCCCTCCTGTTCAAGCCCCAGCGCAGCCATCTTTGGGGCTGTGAAGGTGCAGTGGTGACTGCCCATGGGTGGGTCCTCAGTCCCACTGTATCCATTTGGGGGCTCACGGGCATCTGATTCCCAACCACCTTTTCCATCCAAACTGTTTACCCCCACGAGTCATATACTGCCTCTGTCTGCTGTCTTGTTTGTCTTGTCTATCTTCCTACCCAACTGACCTCCTCAAATATACCTACTATCCTTTCCTAACATCCCACTCTCATCTTAAAAAAATTGAGCATCTCTTCCCAAAAAAAAAAAAATGATGCCCCATACATAGCTGTCCATTTCACACACATGTCCACTGGATACATATAATCTGGTCCAGTTGGCTTGACAACACATTACTGTTGTCCTCACCTTTCTCTCAGGGGTTTGAGTGTCCAAATTCACCTCCACATTCTGTAGACATTCACAGCTGTTGCTGTTGAAGAAATGCACAAATATGGACCATCCCTGAAACCATCCTACACATCCCTAGCTATCTTTCATATTGTTTTCCCTCTGTGTGCCTCTCTTTATACCACTTTCCTATCACCCTTTTTTATTTTGTTTTAAAGAAATTAGTGCGGGGGTAAGTGGGAGTAAGAGGGTTTGCGTGACTCTAAGCGATGCCTACACAGGTTAAGCACCTGTATGGTTAACTATGTGTTGGCATCACTTAGCATAGCGCAAACCCACTTACAACTGCTTAAAAGTGCTTTAATCACTCTGTATCTATCAGCCACTGTTCTGCCCATCAACAAAACAATCAGCACTCCCAAGTCTCGAACCCAGGATCCTGTACACCATTGTCAGAGAAATGTACCACTACACCACCTGAGATATAGCAATGAATGCTGCTTTTTCAAATATATCAATCAGTACAAGTATAGAATAGTAGGAAACAAACACTTGAATCAGTCATGTTTAGTATATAAAATTTATACACATATAGCTGTGTATGGTGATAGATAAATATGAAAAAGTATATACATCAGATATATTGAGATATACATATAAAACAAATACATATAGAATATATACATATATATTATGTTCATAACATGTAGTGGAGTCATACCTCAGCACCATACCTCTCCACCTCTTAGTGCAAGAATGCTGGACAATGGCTGTCAAAATGGGGGGAAGATGGGCCAAGACTAGGGACATAATGTAAGTACTGCAGTTATAAATGTAGAATATTGCTACAGTAACAGAATTTCTGTCAGCATACATGTTCTGAAGGATGTGAGTTCTGAAACTGAAATGTATGTCATCATTTACTGACAGAAATCTTCACATCATCACAGTGATTTACCACAGAAATGAAATAATGATTCTGTGGAACAGACCAGAAATATAAGCAATGAACCTGGACAGTCTGAAACAATCTGGTCAGTCGAGAGGTATGCTCAGAACCCCTTAGTGCAACAAATCTGGACCAAGCCTGACAAAGGGGGATAAAGCCATGAAAATGGGGACATATCTCAAATACTATAGCAGATAAGGTGACACAGTTGATGCAGTAACACCCTCCTGTCTGTCCTAACATATATTGACCGGAATAGCCCAAGTCCAAAACCCAATTACTTTCCACTAGTTAGTGACATAAATCTTCACATCATCCCCTGATGTATCAGAAATACACAACACTTATGGGGGCCAGGCAACAGTACACCTGACAAATATTTGGACATAACATCACAGTAGGGGAAACTACACTCAGCTGCTAGGCATGTCACCAAGCACTGTCTAAACTACAGGCAGACTGACACAACACTAACTTAATTTTGCTATGGGGG
This sequence comes from Protopterus annectens, assembly GCF_019279795.1. NCBI lineage: Eukaryota > Metazoa > Chordata > Ceratodontiformes > Protopteridae > Protopterus > Protopterus annectens. Next base: position 594,486,184 of record NC_056745.1, read on the forward strand.
AATACACATGTAATTGCAAATATATCAGGCACTACAGGGATGTAACAGCACTGGCAAACAGACACCAGTGTGAAAGTGCATACCCATAACCAATCTTACCACATTCACAGTGACATACTGGTAAGCCAAATGAACAGTGGAGTATATGGACTGTGTGAACAAAATCATCATCATTGTTGTCACTCACACACTACCCCTACATATACTGGCCCAATTCACAGTGTAGTCTGATGCCTGACTGTGGTATGGGACATGTCTCAGTCTGCCTCTAGAAACATACACAGCTGATAGAGCACTAGAAACTGGAGCAGCATGCAAAATCAGATAGAGAAGGACCCATAACACTTACATCAACCCCATCCCTACACAGGCCAAATAACACATTCACAATACACTGCTACACAATCCTGAGAGTCTGTCAACAATCGCCAGAAATACACAGATCTCTCAACTGTACAGAATCCCATAAAATGTCCAGGCTTTGTCCTCATATATAAGGCCTCCTACACATAACATGTCTGGCAGTCTGATACATCACTGGGATGATAGCAGGAACAAAGTCACTATATAATGATATACCATCCCTATCCACCTTTTACTGCATGACATCTGGACAAAGCCTGACATAATTGGGGGCAGAGGCCCAAACACAGGGGCATTACTGACATAGTGCTGTTAGAAACAGAGGAAGTTGCTGGTGTAACAGGGTTTATTGTAAAATATCTGTTCTGAGGGATATGAAATCAGAAACACACATGGATGTTAACATTTACTGACTGCAATCCTCAGAGTGTGCTACTGAATTTCCAAGGGCACAAAATGTGTGACTAACATACTAATTATAAGAGTCCAAACTCTGACCAGTCTGTGGATAGCCCTACAGTTGAGAGTTATGCCAACCACATAACACTGTCAGACGTAAACTCATGCAGAGCAGCCACATCCACACAAACCCTGTCAAACTAGCATTACTTCAACTGTATAACAGCCATACTTACATTCTGTCCCTATGTCTGGAACATTCTACCCCAGTTTGTTGGGCTGTCTCCACAGTGTTTGTTGTAAGAGGTATTTCCAACTACCCTCTGTGATGCCGTTTGTCACACACCTCCATGAAGTCCTCCTCACAGGCAAGGAAAAGGGACAATGCCCACATGAAGTACTCAGTTATAGGAGTGTGTTTCCATGCTACTGGGTGTAGGAATGATAACACAGCTGTTCTACATGCAATTAGCAAGTGGGTGACTCCAACTGGTGCACAGGCCATCAGCTGCTCATGAACATTACCTATAAAGGGTAAGCTGCAGCCTATGCAAAACAGATGTATATCCTACAGCTGTCTCAGATATATATATATATATATATATATATATATATATATATATATATATATATGTATATACAGAGAGAGAGAGAGACAATCAGACAGACACACACACTGAAAGTGAAGGATTATACCAACCGAACCCAAAAAAAAAAAACAGGTATGTAAAACAATTAAGCATGTAATGGAGTGTAGTAGGGGATATGTAAATGTGGAAAATAGGGAGTTCTATAAATATTATGTCTCAACAACCTTGCTGTACTGATATATTGTGATCAGAACCTATGGCCATAACATTTGTGTCTGACTACAGTGACATAGAACACAGCTCAGAGCCCTGAGTTACCCCAGGAAAGGATGGCTCGTGTATGACCACTACTGGAATGTGTGTTTAACAATACTGACTGTAACACTGCTAGGCCAGCTACTGGGGTGTTGCAGATATCCATATGTTAATTGTGAATACACATATGATATACGTTTGTCTCAGAAATGTGATGGACCTATACAGGGTATTTGCATATTGAAATACAGTCGCAGCTGTGTGTGTTGAACTGCATGTGATATACTGAGGTCATACCATTCAACTGTCCAGGGTTATGCACACTGACCATACGTCTGCCTCATATTTGTAGTTATTTCATCAAGAGTTGTGTTATGTCTGGCAAATAATTGAAAATGTCTGAACACTGACATTACATCACCTTCTCTTTCTTTTGGCTGTTCCCATTAGGGGTCGCCAAAGCAGATCATCTGTCTCCATGTCTTCCAGTCCTCTGCATCTTGATCTGTCACACCAACCACCTGCATGTCCACTATTACCACAAACATACACCTTATCTCAGGTCTTCCTCTTTTCCTCTTACCTGGCAGCCTCATCCTTTCCCAAATATAATCAGCATACCTCCTCATCACATGTACAAACCAACATAATCCTGCCACTCTCTGGCTTTGTCCCCAAGCTGTCCAACCTGGGTTGACCCCTTAACATACATATTCCTAATCCTGTCCACCCTCATCACACTCAGTGCAAATCTTAACATCATTAACTCTGCTACGTCCAGCTCTGACTCTTGCCTTTTTTTTCACTGCAAATGACTCCAACCCATATAACATAGCAGGTCTCATTACCCTCTTGTAGACCTTCCTTATCACTCTTAATAGTACTTATCTGTAACAAATTACTCCTGACACTCTTTTCCACCACCCACATCCTACTTGTACTTTCTTCTTCACCTCTCCCCCACACTTGCCATTACTCTGAACTGTTGTTCCCAAGTATTTAAACCTATCCTGCTTTGCAAACTGTACTCCCTGCATCCTCACCATTCCTCTAGCCTCCCTCGCATTCACATATATATTCTGTCTTAGTCCTGTTGACCATCATTCCTCCCCTCTCTGGACCATACCTCCACCTCTCCAGGGTCTCCTCAACTTGCTCCCTACTCTCACTACAGACCACAATGTCACCTGCAAACAGCATGGTCTACAAGGACTCCTGTCTGATCATTTATGTCAACCTGTCCATCACCACTGCAAATAAGAAAGGACTCATAGCTGATCCCTGATGTACTCCCACGTCCACCTTAAACGCACCTGTCACTCCCAATGCAGAACTCACTGCTGTCACACTAGCCTTGTATATATCATATCCTGTAGCATTCTTACGAATTCCTCCACCACTCCTGACCTCCTCATACAATACCACAACTCCTCCCTAGGTATCTTGTCATATGCTGTCTCTAAGTCCACAAAGACACAACGCAGCTACGTCTGACCTTCTCTGTATGTCTCCATCAACACTCTCAGAGCAAACATGGCATCTGTACTGCTCTTTCCTGGCATGAAACCATACTGCTGATCAGTAATCCTCACCTCCGTTCTTAACCTAGCTTCCAACACCCTTTACCATTACCTCATACTGTGATTGATCAGTGTTATCCCTCTGTAGTTACTACAGCTCTGCACTCCACTCTTATTCTCATAATCAGTACCCAAACACATTTTATCCACTCTTCACACATCTTCTCACTTTCCAAGATTACAGTAAATAATCTGGTTAAAAAGACCACTGCCATTTCTCCTAAATACCTCCATGCTTCCACATGTATGTCATCTGTACCAATAGCCTTTCCACTCTTAAACCTCTTCATAGCTATCCTTACTTCCTCTGTGGTAATATGTCGTACTTCCTGATTCACCATACCCACATCATCCAGCCTTCTCTCTCACTCTTTCTCTCTCTCATTCTCTTCATTCAACAGCCCATCAAAGTACTGTTTCCATCTGCTCTATACACTCTCCTTGCTTGTGAGTACATTTCCACCATTATCCTTTATCAGCCTGATTTGCTGCACATCCTTCCTAGCTACATGCCTCTGTCTAGCCAATTGGTACAGGTCCTATTCTCCAAACTTGGTGTCCAACCTTATATATATAACCCTTCAGATACCCCATACTCAGCCTTTGCCACCACTCTCTTTGCCATGCAACCCATCTCCTTATACTCCTGTCTACTTTCTTCATCTCTCTGACAATCCCACTTCTCCTTCACCAACCTCTTTCTCTGTATACTCCCCTGTACTTCCTCATGCCACCACCAGGTCTCCTTTTTCTCCTTCCACTGTGCAGATGTCACACCAAGCCCCATCCTAATTATCTCCCTTACTAGCTCGGGTGTAGTTACCCAGATATTTGCTAACTCTTCACTGCCACCCACTGCTTGCCTTAACTCTTCCCTGAACTCAACCTCACAATCACCCTTTCCCAGTATCCACCATTTGATCCATGGTGCTGCCCTCACACTCCTCCCCCTCTTCTTGATCATCAACGGCATCCCACAGACCAACATTCCATGCTGCCTAACTACACTTTCCCATGTCACCACTTTACAGTTCCTAATCCCCTTCAAACAGGCCCACCTGCATAGGAGATAATTCACCTTTGTGCATCTTCCTCTACTCTTGTATGTCACGCTATGCCTCTCGGTCTTGTAAAAACTATATATTCAACACAGCCATGTTCAACCTCTTTTGCAAACTCCACCACCATCTCACCTTCTGCATTCCTTAGCGTAACACCATACCTACCCATCACTTCTGCATCCTCTCTGTCCCCTTCACCAACATGCACATTGAAATCTGCTCCAATCACCACTCTCTTACCCTTGGGTACACTCATCACCACTTCATCCAACCACTTCAAAGTACATCTGTCTCATCCATCGCACACACAATTAGCAGAGCATATGCACTAACAACTATCGTCATTACATAATAAATTCCCAGCCTCCTAAGCATCACTCTACCTGGCACTCTTATCACCTCCACAAACACTCTTGGCAAAGTGTTCCTTCAGGTTAACCTCTACACCGGTTCCCCTCCCATATACACCATGAAGGAACTATTTGTACCCAACTCTGATACACCCCTTCCAACTGGTCTCTGGCACACACAATGTATCCAACTTTCCTCTGTCCATTATATCAGCTAGCTCTGTCCCCATACCAGTCATACTCACATTAGCAGTTCCTACCCTCACTACCACACTCCTAGCCTTTCTCCCTTCTGCCTGTCATATGAGAGTCAGACATCCTCCGGGGTATGTCTGTGAATGCCAAGGCTACTGTACTATCAAATGACATGCGTGTGTTACAGCAATATTAAGAAAGTGTCACTAATTTTGGCCCATAGTCCACCCTGCATGTACGGTGTCCTCCAGATGTCCTGTCCTAACACATTGACATGAATGACTGAGCAGCAAGACAATAATCACAGTATGCCATACTGACATAGAACAGAAATGTATAGCAAGTATTACCTGTGCATATGCATGTATGGGTAGGTGTACCTGGCTGCCTCATAACAACTGACATGGGATGCAAAATGTCAGGTAAATAAGCTGTACATGTTGTACATGTGTTCATAGGTGTGTACTAGGCCAACGGCCCTGGAGCCTTTACAAGCCTAGCCCATAGAAGTGCCCTGGCATCATGAAGCCATTAGTTCCCGGTGCTACTATCAGGTAGAACCATTGAAGTGATCCCCAGGGTGAATTTTCTGTTTCCTATCCACTCATCAAGATTTCTCTTGAAAAAGGGCTAATAATCAGCCCAGCCAAGTCTCGAACCCAGGACCCTGTACACTATACTAAGAGCAATGTAACACTACACCATTTGAGCTGTTTAAAACACATAACAGCAGGTCAGAGTCCTAAACTGGCCATAGTGGGATTCAAACTCATGTCTCCAGAGAGACTGGAGCCTAGATCCAGCACCTTAGACCACTCAGCCACACTACCATCCCTGTGTGCAATCTTAGTTTCTGTGCATCCAACAGAGTTACACTTCTACGGCTAATGGTTGTTGCATTGTCCTGACACAGACATGGGTATTAGTATAAGCATGAGTATCATGTTGAAATTGGATAGGTGTCCAACTGTGTTATGACCTGATGTCCATGCCTTCTACAAACAGATATATGGCCACCCACATAACTGTATGGCCACATCAATAACTTACTTGTAAAACCTGTCTCCACCAAAGTAGAGTAATCCCCTTTGCTGGACAGCAACAATGCACAAAGCACATAATGTGATGCTATATTTGCTGTACAGGGCAAAGTAGAATCATACACCAACTGGTCAGCCTTTGTCTGAATGGACATATTAAGTCACAAGTGAATTACTGTAAGGCTAACTATGAGTACAAATTGGACACATCCACTAAGGGCAATCACAAGGCCATCTTCACATATGTCTGCAGTCTCAGAGACAACAACCCAACCCACAGAGTAATTTGCTACACACAGATGAATCCCCTTTAAGAACTGGGGAATCACAATTAAGATGTGCACTCACTTATTGTACAGACACCAAGCACATTTGCAATATTATAAAGAGATTTTGGCCCATTCTAACTACAGATGATAGAATAAAAAGCATAATAGGAGAGACTCCTAGTTTTATATTTAAGAACAAGAAAAATATCAAAAGGCTCCTATGCAATAAGAACAGGTTTGATCAGCTTACATGTTCTACCAGAAAAGGCACTTTTAAATGCCAAAGATGTAATGCATGTGATCACATTGATAGTGCTAATACATTTGTCCATCCGTGCACTAATAAGACATATTTCTTTAATGTGTATGTGAACTGCAATACTCAACATCTTGTTTATTTATTTTACATTGGAAAAACTTACCAAAGATTTAAAGATTGAATATTAAGGCATCTTAGAGACATACACAATAAGGATATGAATAATGCTTTGGCAGTCCATGTGGCTAAAAATCCTACTCATTACTTTAGAGTCAAGGCTATTGAGGTTGTAGTTCAAACAGCAAGAGAAGGGGATGTTCATAATCGGACAGAGTTGTGTGAAATTAATTGGATTGTGAACATGCGAGCAAACCGTTTTCCAGACTTAAATAATGTGGTTCTGCTAAAACCCATATTAAAGAATAGGAGAAACACTATTGGCTGCAAATAAGAGGCTTGGCTCTTTATGTGAAATTGATTGGTTAAGAAAGAAAGCAGTCTTTGAATAGAAATGACTATTGGTCATAAATTAATTGAACTGTTTAAGACTACAACTAGTTTTTCAAGGGAAAGACTGAATGTCTAACCATTTCTTAAAATTGGTTTTAGAAAAGAGATATCTTTTGGAAAAGAGATATCTATATGAATCAGTATGCACGTGATATGGTTTTGTGGCATAAAAATGTGATTCCGCCGAAACCCATATCAAAGAATAGGAGAAACAGTATTGGCTGCAAATAAAAGGCTTGGCTCCTTATGTGAAATTGATTGGTTAAGAAAGAAAGCAGTCTTTGAATAGAAACAACCATTGGTCATAAATGAATCAAATTGTTTAAGACTACTACTAGTTTTTCGAGCGAAAGACTGAATGTCTAACCATTTCTAACTATTGGTTTTAGAAAAGAGATATCTTTTAGGAAAGAGATATCTATGCGAATCAGCATGCATGCAATATATTTTTGTGGCATAAATACGTGATCCCTTTAGAAACTCATACTAAAGACTAAGAGAAATATCATCTATTGTATCCTAATAGACTTGCTTTTCTGATCTATTTGATTGGTTAAAGAAGGTATGTCTTGAATATGTATAACCATTTGCTATTTGGTGTAACTGATTGGTTAAGAAATAAAGGAGCCGTCTAATAACAATGGACATTAGATATAAATGGATTGAACTAGTCAGAGTCCCACAAAGAATATTATTAGCTTTTCGAGTTCAGGCTCGAAGAATTTCTTAGCTAGTCTCAAGAATTGGACTTAGTATAAGGATGCTTATATGAAATAATATACAAGTGAAATGCTCTCGGAATAAGTAATTGATCCATTGCTAAAACCTATATTCAAGTTTAAGAGGAATACTATCAACCGTATATGAAGAAGCTTGACTTTCCTAATCTTTTTGATTGGTCAAGGTAAGAGGCAGGTCCTGATAATGTACAACTATTGGTTGATTATTGATTGGACTAGATAGAGCCTTACTAAGATCATTATTGGCTCCCTTAGAAAGAAGTTGAACTTTGAATGATTGGCTCTAGAGCATGGGTGTCTACAGAAACTGAGAAAGTGATTGGTGACTTACTATTTTAAAAATTTTAATGACATGATCCTAATTATACGATCTGAGGAAGGCTGAAAAGCCAAAAATGCTTATCAAATTGGATTTATATGTTTTTGATTGTATTTTATTTTGTTAATAAAATTATTTTAACAGTACACTTTCAAAGTTTTTGGCTGCTGTGGTGGTGTACTGAAGATTCTGCTTGTTTTTATTTTTTCTTTCTATCGGCACCTTCAGCAGTGTATAGGTGTTTTTACTTCACCCGGTAATGATGGTCAGTCACACCACATACACACACACCATAGCTACAGCCAACCTGCTGTAGATGGGTTTAGGGCAAACATCACCCTCCTGGCTCACCATCAGTATAGATGGATATGCACAGCACATACACCCCTCTCCTCATCATCATGGATTAGGTGCAAACTGCCTAATCAAAGTCAATAAAAGCAAGCTCCTTGGGGCTTAATAACATTCCTGTCTGCATCCTACATGAACCCAGGCATCTGCTTCCAGCTCCATTACACACTGTATGCAAGCAAAGTCTGAGCACCATTGACATCCCATCTGCAAGGAACACGGCTACTGTCATCCTTCTACACAAACATCAGTGATGAATGGTGGTTTATGCAATGTACTGGCCCTCATTGGGGGGAATATGACATATTAGGACAAGGAGTACAATGCATGTCCATACAGTGCTGCTAGGTACAGGGGTATGATGTGCTTGTAGGAGGTGGCTAATGATAGGCAATATTCATGTACTGGCTCTGCAAAGAACTATGGGCAATGTCTGAGGTCCTGTGATGTGTTTCCCTGTTTATGTCTTCCAGGTGCCATGCAGAAGCAACCCGCATACACTGCTGTGTAGACAGCAGCCATTACGGAAGCTGTGATAACACACTATGCTGTTCTTTTTGTCCATAGCTGGCAAAATCTATGGGAACGGACTGCCCTGTGGGATGATCTTGTCAAAAGAGTGAATATCTTGAGCCACCATGGATGAACATACGATCAGGTCAGTCATAGAGCAATTGACCTGATACTTTGTGCCCAGCAAAGGGCTGCTGGTGTAGTGAGGGACTTTACTGCAACAGAGGAGCTCCTTGCCATCCTTGGGGTAGCCCCCATACAACATCAAACACGTGAAACACCAGTCATGGAGGTTGGTGGCACCCTGACAACAGGCGAGGAGCATGCAGGTAAGGCCAAAGTGCACATCAATGTAATGCAGTAACAGTGAGTCTCTAGATGCATATGTCAGTCCAAAATGGATTAGTGGGTGGGGTTTAGTAATGCACACAAGTGCACATCTATGGTGAAGGACAGCAAATTGTGTAATATCATAGTGTGTACTGTACCTGCGCAGAAATGTAGCATTCATCTTGCACCAATGCCATATGTAAATCTACTGACAATACCTCTCCCCACAACTACATAGGTCCCCTGTGATCTGCATGTGGGACAGCACCCTGAAGCCGATAAGTATGGGATTTTCTTGTTGTGGTTCACCAGTACCCCAGGCATGTTAAGGTCATGCATGTGACCATGCACACAACTGTTACACTTAGCCATTGAGCAATATCGGCATGTTCAGTTGTGGTGATGTTTACTGCATTGCATCACTATGGTTATCACAGGGGCCTATTTGCAGGAGATGTCACATATCTATAGCATACCTCACAACCTGTCATTGCAGGACATCTGGACAAAGACTGACAAAATGGGGGGACAAAGGACAAAACATTTCCACAGCATTGCATATACCATGGAACACAATGCAAACAGTCATCAAAAGGTGGTGAAAATATGGGGCTACAGTGACATTGCAAAGGTGTGGACTTCCCTCTAAATTCTATGAGAATACAACACCAAAACTGTCCAGGGAGGCTGCCAGGAGCCCTACAGCAACAGTAAAAGAGTAGCAGGAATCACTGGGTGTGTAGTAAATGTGACAACAATCTTCCTTGGTCTCCATATTTCTCGCCTACAGGGTAGGATTGGAAAATGGCAGCACTTCCTCACACCAAACAATATCCAGGCCTGGAGAAAGCCTGAAAGCAATACATCAGGTCTCCAAAAAGCAAGTTGGAAAATGTGTTATGGTCATATGGGACCCAGGTAGAACTCTTTTGACACAATTCTGACAGGTTTGTATGGCACAATAACACCGCTGTACATCACAACAACACAACCCCCATGGTGAAGTATGGTGATGGCAGTGTCCTGCTTTGGGTTGCTGTTCACAAGCTGGAACTGAGGCTGTAGGCAAGTTGGAGGGCATTATGAAGAGTGCCAAACACTGGTCTCTTGTGGCTCCAATCCTTCTGGTGTCTGCTACATATCTGTGGATGAAGAAGAATTCCCCCTCTCCACACAAAAAATGGCCCAAACCATACATCCAAATCAGCAAAAGGATGACTTCACCAGAACATATGCAACATTCTGTACTGGCCCTGCCAGAGCCCACACCTACATCCAATAGTAAATATGCAGGGTGACCTAAAGAGGAGAGTGCATTGGAGATGCCCTTGCAATCTGATATAGTTGGAGGTGTTTTGCAAGGGGGAGTTTGCAAGCATTGGCAAGTTAAGATGTGTCATGCTGATAGACACCTTTCCAAGAGGACTGAATGCTGTGATTAAATCAAAAGGTGCTTTAACAGAGTATTACTTTAAGGGTGTGCACACACATGCAACCAGCCTGTTGTACCTATTGCATTTACCATATGTTACTCGTAACTGATTTGTATGGTCTTCAGTTGGATTGCACAGGCTGTATGTCATATGAAATGAGGGGAACTGTTATGACCTGTTTTCTGAGGTCTCATGTGATATATCACAAAATCCTGGCATGTTAACAGGGGTGTGTACACTTACTATATCCACTGTAAGCTTGGGAAGTTGTTTGAGTAACCATCTTTCTTTTCACATACATGTACTGCAGATTATGCAGTCTGCACCTCAAATTATGACATTAATTACTGGCACCATTCCACAGGTCATCCCAGTAATGTATCAGACAAACACAGGAGTTATGGGGAACAGATGCAAAATATGAGTCAGACAGCTAGACATTCATCAAAACTCTGTACACTTGGGAGTTATGTTCTGTAAGAGTTGCCACAGTACTATATAGGTGAATAGCAATAATGTTTACATGGGTGCAGTGTGTGCTAGGTGAAGGCCCATCACCAGCTAATACCACTTGCATATCCCAGAGATGTATATTAGTAGTAACAGTAAGTATAAGGGGCTGCACTGCATGATGCTGAGGGTCTGTCCAGAGTGTGTATGTTATTGTCTGACTGTGTGTCGTGAATGTCCCTAGTTGGCTAATGTGAGGTCTGTGTAATGCCTTTGAGGCACCTCACCTGTATGTGTATATGTGTGTGTGTGTGTCTGTGTGTGTGTGTGTGTGTGTGTGTGTGTGTGTGTGTGTGTGTGTGTGTGTGTGTGTGTGTGTGTGTGTGTGTGTGTGTGTGTGTGTGTGTGTGTGTGTGTGTGTGTGTGTGTACCAGCAAACCTTATAGTGCAGTTAGTAATTTACATATGTTGTTTTTCCCTCACAGGTGGACATGGTGGTCGTAGTCCAACCCACTCTGATCCTGATGTCAGTGTCTCTGTAGACTCTAACCATGATGATGGTCCTGTTGAGGGACAGGTGGTGCTGTCAGGGGCTGAATCTGTGCATTTGGTTGGCATCCCACTGTTGTCAACCCCATCCCCACACACAGTCACAATGCCCACACATACCCCATCACCAGTGGCCACAGATAATGGATAGTTGGTTGGTGGTGGCATGGAACAGGCTAGTGTGGTGACTATGGCAAGTGAGGGTGCAGGCACTAGCCATAGCCAGAGTGCTGGCAAGGTCCCATACAGGCAGATGGGCAGGGCTGCTTGGAGGAGAATTGCAGTCCATCATGCCCCTGTTGCAAGTGCCATAGCAACAGTCACCAGACGCATGTTTCAGGCCATCATGGAGGCACAGCCACATAATGACTGTAACAACAGACATATATGCAGTGTCGTGGATGAGCACATCCCTGGTGTCTGTGGCAATATTCGGGAACTCACTGTGGTCACCCATAACTGTACTAAGGTCATGGATAGATGGTGGGGGGGAGACTTTGGCACACCTTGACCATGGAATATCTGTGCTTGAGCATTTCATGGGGGATGGCCAGCAGCCACATGTAGGGCAGCACAAAGGTCAGTTGAGGGTCTATGTGGCCATGCACCATCACATCCCTGTACTGGCAGTACCACCAGCACTAATGAAGAGGCTGTGCTACTCATGCCATGACTCAGCAGGCCATGGGCACATGGTCCTGGCCGGTCACAACAGGGACACAATCCAGCAGACAGCAGTCATTGGAGAGTAGTACTGCATCCAGACTTGGCCCTTGTGGTGCTGATGAGACCCCTGGCAGGACCAGTTCCCATGTCCATGGCCAGAGATGGCGAACTGTACACCCTGCCATGTACAGCCCACAGCTGTCCAAACTACCCCTGTGTAGGGCAGCCACATGGAGTGACTGTGTGCATACAAACACACACACACATCACCATCAGACAAGTCACCTCCACACACACACACACACACACACACACACACACACACACACACACACACACACACACACACCACCCCTGCACAGTACATTTAATGAACACCTCACAAACACACACACATGATATCAACTATATGGCCCAGCCTAGGCCTCTGGCAAATCCACACAACACCCTGTGCATATGATGATACTTGTGCCACATCTCTGCCATCCATACCATTGATGCAGGGACATGCTAAGATGGG